>NW_027614169.1:0-29301 GCF_965212315.1 Lampetra planeri
AATTTTGATCCCTTGACTTTTTGGTCAAATTTTTCAGGTCCGCGGCTGTCGCGAAAATTAGAAAAACAAAAATCGGAGCCAAATTCTTTTCCTTGACTTTTTGCTCAAATATCGAACCTCGGCAGGTGTCGGGCGGGCCGACTGGCATCAACTGACGCGAATTTGAGCCAATTTTGATCCCTTGACTTTTTGGTCAAATTTTTCAGGTCCGCGGCTGTCGCGAAAATTAGAAAAACAAAAATCTGAGCCAAATTCTTTTCCTTGACTTTTTGCTCAAATTTCTAACTGCCATGGGTGTCGGCGGCCGACTGGCATCAACTGACGCGAATTTGAGCCAATTTTGATCCCTTGACTTTTTGGTCAAATTTTTCAGGGTCCGCGGCTGTCGCGAAAATTAGAAAAACAAAATCTGAGCCAAATTCTTTTCCTTGACTTTTTGCTCAAATATCGAACCTCGGCAGGGTGTCGGCGGCCGACTGGCATCAACTGACGCGAATTTGAGCCAATTTTGATCCCTTGACTTTTTGGTCAATTTTTTCAGGTCCGCGGCTGTCGCGAAAATTAGAAAAACAAAAATCTGAGCCAAATTCTTTTCCTTGACTTTTTGCTCAAATTTCTAACTGCCATGGGTGTCGGCGGCCGACTGGCATCAACTGACGCGAATTTGAGCCAATTTTGATCCCTTGACTTTTTGGTCAAATTTTTTACGGTCCGCGGCTGTCGCGAAAATTAGAAAAACAAAAATCTGAGCCAAATTCTTTTCCTTGACTTTTTGCTCAATTTTCTAACTGCCATGGGTGTCGGCGGCCGACTGGCATCAACTGACGCGAATTTGAGCCAATTTTGATCCCTTGACTTTTTGGTCAAATTTTTCAGGTCCGCGGCTGTCGCGAAAATTAGAAAAACAAAAATCTGAGCCAAATTCTTTTCCTTGACTTTTTGCTCAAATATCGAACCTCGGCAGGTGTCGGCGGCCGACTGGCATCAACTGACGCGAATTTGAGCCAATTTTAATCCCTTGACTTTTTGGTCAAATTTTTCCGGTCCGCGGCTGTCGCGAAAATGAGAAAAACAAAAATCTGAGCCAAATTCTTTTCCTTGACTTTTTGCTCAAATTTCTAACTGCCATGGGTGTCGGCGGCCGACTGGCATCAACTGACGCGAATTTGAGCCAATTTTGATCCCTTGACTTTTTGGTCAAATTTTTCAGGTCCGCGGCTGTCGCGAAAATTAGAAAAACAAAAAATCTGAGCCAAATTCTTTTCCTTGACTTTTTGCTCAATTTTCTAACTGCCATGGGTGTCGGCGGCCGACTGGCATCAACTGACGCGAATTTGAGCCAATTTTAATCCCTTGACTTTTTGGTCAAATTTTTCAGGTCCGCGGCTGTCGCGAAAATGAGAAAAACAAAAATCTGAGCCAAATTCTTTTCCTTGACTTTTTGCTCAAATATCGAACCTCGGCAGGTGTCGGCGGGCCGACTGGCATCAACTGACGCGAATTTGAGCCAATTTTGATCCCTTGACTTTTTGGTCAAATTTTTCAGGTCCGCGGCTGTCGCGAAAATTAGAAAAACAAAAATATGAGCCAAAGTCTTTTCCTTGACTTTTTGGTCAAATATCGAACCTCGGCAGGTGTCGGCGGCCGACTGGCATCAACTGACGCGAATTTGAGCCAATTTTGATCCCTTGACTTTTTGGTCAAATTTTTCAGGTCCGCGGCTGTCGCGAAAATTAGAAAAACAAAAATCGGAGCCAAATTTCTTTTCCTTGACTTTTTGCTCAAATTTCTAACTGCCATGGGTGTCGGCGGCCGACTGGCATCAACTGACGCGAATTTGAGCCAATTTTGATCCCTTGACTTTTTGGTCAAATTTTTCAGGTCCGCGGCTGTCGCGAAAATGAGAAAAACAAAAATCTGAGCCAAATTCTTTTCCTTGACTTTTTGCTCAAATATCGAACCTCGGCAGGTGTCGGCGGCCGACTGGCATCAACTGACGCGAATTTGAGCCAATTTTGATCCCTTGACTTTTTGGTCAAATTTTTCAGGTCCGCGGCTGTCGCGAAAATTAGAAAAACAAAAATCTGAGCCAAATTCTTTTCCTTGACTTTTTGGTCAAATATCGAACCTCGGCAGGTGTCGGCGGCCGACTGGCATCAACTGACGCGAATTTGAGCCAATTTTGATCCCTTGACTTTTTGGTCAAATTTTTCAGGTCCGCGGCTGTCGCGAAAATGAGAAAAAGAAAAATCTGAGCCAAATTCTTTTCCTTGACTTTTTGCTCAAATATCGAACCTCGGCAGGTGTCGGCGGCCGACTGGCATCAACTGACGCGAATTTGAGCCAATTTTGATCCCTTGACTTTTTGGTCAAATTTTTCAGGTCCGCGGCTGTCGCGAAAATTAGAAAAACAAAAATCTGAGCCAAATTCTTTTCCTTGACTTTTTGGTCAAATATCGAACCTCGGCAGGTGTCGGCGGCCGACTGGCATCAACTGACGCGAATTTGAGCCAATTTTGATCCCTTGACTTTTTGGTCAAATTTTTCAGGTCCGCGGCTGTCGCGAAAATGAGAAAAAGAAAAATCTGAGCCAAATTCTTTTCCTTGACTTTTTGCTCAAATATCGAACCTCGGCAGGTGTCGGCGGCCGACTGGCATCAACTGACGCGAATTTGAGCCAATTTTGATCCCTTGACTTTTTGGTCAAATTTTTCAGGTCCGCGGCTGTCGCGAAAATTAGAAAAACAAAAATCTGAGCCAAATTCTTTTCCTTGACTTTTTGCTCAAATTTCTAACTGCCATGGGTGTCGGCGGCCGACTGGCATCAACTGACGCGAATTTGAGCCAATTTTGATCCCTTGACTTTTTGGTCAAATTTTTCAGGTCCGCGGCTGTCGCGAAAATTAGAAAAACAAAAATCTGTGCCAAATTCTTTTCCTTGACTTTTTGCTCAAATATCGAACCTCGGCAGGTGTCGGCGGCCGACTGGCATCAACTGACGCGAATTTGAGCCAATTTTGATCCCTTGACTTTTTGGTCAAATTTTTCAGATCCGCGGCTGTCGCGAAAATGAGAAAAACAAAAATCTGTGCCAAATTCTTTTCCTTGACTTTTTGCTCAAATATCGAACCTCGGCAGGTGTCGGCGGCCGACTGGCATCAACTGACGCGAATTTGAGCCAATTTTGATCCCTTGACTTTTTGGTCAAATTTTTCAGGTCCGCGGCTGTCGCGAAAATTAGAAAAACAAAAATCTGAGCCAAATTCTTTTCCTTGACTTTTTGCTCAAATATCGAACCTCGGCAGGTGTCGGCGGCCGACTGGCATCAACTGACGCGAATTTGAGCCAATTTTGATCCCTTGACTTTTTGGTCAAATTTTTCAGGTCCGCGGCTGTCGCGAAAATGAGAAAAAGAAAAATCTGAGCCAAATTCTTTTCCTTGACTTTTTGCTCAAATATCGAACCTCGGCAGGTGTCGGCGGCCGACTGGCATCAACTGACGCGAATTTGAGCCAATTTTGATCCCTTGACTTTTTGGTCAAATTTTTCAGGTCCGCGGCTGTCGCGAAAATTAGAAAAACAAAAATCTGAGCCAAATTCTTTTCCTTGACTTTTTGCTCAAATTTCTAACTGCCATGGGTGTCGGCGGCCGACTGGCATCAACTGACGCGAATTTGAGCCAATTTTGATCCCTTGACTTTTTGGTCAAATTTTTCAGGTCCGCGGCTGTCGCGAAAATTAGAAAAACAAAAATCTGTGCCAAATTCTTTTCCTTGACTTTTTGCTCAAATATCGAACCTCGGCAGGTGTCGGCGGCCGACTGGCATCAACTGACGCGAATTTGAGCCAATTTTGATCCCTTGACTTTTTGGTCAAATTTTTCAGATCCGCGGCTGTCGCGAAAATGAGAAAAACAAAAATCTGTGCCAAATTCTTTTCCTTGACTTTTTGCTCAAATATCGAACCTCGGCAGGTGTCGGCGGCCGACTGGCATCAACTGACGCGAATTTGAGCCAATTTTGATCCCTTGACTTTTTGGTCAAATTTTTCAGGTCCGCGGCTTGTCGCGAAAATTAGAAAAACAAAAATCTGAGCCAAATTCTTTTCCTTGACTTTTTGGTCAAATATCGAACCTCGGCAGGTGTCGGCGGCCGACTGGCATCAACTGACGCGAATTTGAGCCAATTTTGATCCCTTGACTTTTTGGTCAAAATTTTCAGGTCCGCGGCTGTCGCGAAACTTAGAAAAAACAAAAATCTGTGCCAAATTCTTTTCCTTGACTTTTTGCTCAAATATCGAACATCGGCAGGTGTCGGCGGCCGACTGGCATCAACTGACGCGAATTTGAGCCAATTTTGATCCCTTGACTTTTTGGTCAAATTTTTCAGGTCCGCGGCTGTCGCGAAAATTAGAAAAAACAAAAATCTGAGCCAAATTCTTTTCCTTGACTTTTTGCTCAAATTTCTAACTGCCATGGGTGTCGGCGGCCGACTGGCATCAACTGACACGAATTTGAGCCAATTTTGATCCCTTGACTTTTTGGTCAAATTTTTCAGGTCCGCGGCTGTCGCGAAAATTAGAAAAACAAAATCGGAGCCAAATTCTTTTCCTTGACTTTTTGCTCAAATATCGAACCTCGGCAGGTGTCGGCGGCCGACTGGCATCAACTGACGCGAATTTGAGCCAATTTTGATCCCTTGACTTTTTGGTCAAATTTTTCAGGTCCGCGGCTGTCGCGAAAATTAGAAAAACAAAAATCTGAGCCAAATTCTTTTCCTTGACTTTTTGCTCAAATTTCTAACTGCCATGGGTGTCGGCGGCCGACTGGCATCAACTGACGCGAATTTGAGCCAATTTTGATCCCTTGACTTTTTGGTCAAATTTTTCAGGTCCGCGGCTGTCGCGAAAATTAGAAAAACAAAAATCTGAGCCAAATTCTTTTCCTTGACTTTTTGCTCAAATATCGAACCTCGGCAGGTGTCGGCGGCCGACTGGCATCAACTGACGCGAATTTGAGCCAATTTTGATCCCTTGACTTTTTGGTCAAATTTTTCAGGTCTGCGGCTGTCGCGAAAATTAGAAAAACAAAAATCGGAGCCAAATTCTTTTCCTTGACTTTTTGCTCAAATTTCTAACTGCCATGGGTGTCGGCGGCCGACTGGCATCAACTGACGCGAATTTGAGCCAATTTTGATCCCTTGACTTTTTGGTCAAATTTTTCAGGTCCGCGGCTGTCGCGAAAATTAGAAAAACAAAAATCGGAGCCAAATTCTTTTCCTTGACTTTTTGCTCAAATTTCTAACTGCCATGGGTGTCGGCGGCCGACTGGCATCAACTGACGCGAATTTGAGCCAATTTTGATCCCTTGACTTTTTGGTCAAATTTTTCAGGTCCGCGGCTGTCGCGAAAATTAGAAAAACAAAAATCTGTGCCAAATTCTTTTCCTTGACTTTTTGCTCAAATATCGAACCTCGGCAGGTGTCGGCGGCCGACTGGCATCAACTGACGCGAATTTGAGCCAATTTTGATCCCTTGACTTTTTGGTCAAATTTTTCAGATCCGCGGCTGTCGCGAAAATGAGAAAAACAAAAATCTGTGCCAAATTCTTTTCCTTGACTTTTTGCTCAAATATCGAACCTCGGCAGGTGTCGGCGGCCGACTGGCATCAACTGACGCGAATTTGAGCCAATTTTGATCCCTTGACTTTTTGGTCAAATTTTTCAGGTCCGCGGCTGTCGCGAAAATTAGAAAAACAAAATCTGAGCCAAATTCTTTTCCTTGACTTTTTGGTCAAATATCGAACCTCGGCAGGTGTCGGCGGCCGACTGGCATCAACTGACGCGAATTTGAGCCAATTTTGATCCCTTGACTTTTTGGTCAAATTTTTCAGGTCCGCGGCTGTCGCGAAAATTAGAAAAACAAAAATCTGAGCCAAATTCTTTTCCTTGACTTTTTGGTCAAATATCGAACCTCGGCAGGTGTCGGCGGCCGACTGGCATCAACTGACGCGAATTTGAGCCAATTTTGATCCCTTGACTTTTTGGTCAAATTTTTCAGGTCCGCGGCTGTCGCGAAAATGAGAAAAACAAAAATCTGAGCCAAAATCTTTTCCTTGACTTTTTGCTCAAATTTCTAACTGCCATGGGTGTCGGCGGCCGACTGGCATCAACTGACGCGAATTTGAGCCAATTTTGATCCCTTGACTTTTTGGTCAAAATTTTCAGGTCCGCGGCTGTCGCGAAACTTAGAAAAACAAAAATCTGTGCCAAATTCTTTTCCTTGACTTTTTGCTCAAATATCGAACCTCGGCAGGTGTCGGCGGCCGACTGGCATCAACTGACGCGAATTTGAGCCAATTTTGATCCCTTGACTTTTTGGTCAAATTTTTCAGGTCCGCGGCTGTCGCGAAAATTAGAAAAACAAAAATCTGAGCCAAATTCTTTTCCTTGACTTTTTTGCTCAAATTTCTAACTGCCATGGGTGTCGGCGGCCCGACTGGCATCAACTGACACGAATTTGAGCCAATTTTGATCCCTTGACTTTTTGGTCAAATTTTTCAGGTCCGCGGCTGTCGCGAAAATTAGAAAAACAAAAAATCTGAGCCAAATTCTTTTCCTTGACTTTTTGCTCAAATATCGAACCTCGGCAGGTGTCGGCGGCCGACTGGCATCAACTGACGCGAATTTGAGCCAATTTTGATCCCTTGACTTTTTGGTCAAATTTTTCAGGTCCGCGGCTGTCGCGAAAATTAGAAAAACAAAAATCTGAGCCAAATTCTTTTCCTTGACTTTTTGCTCAAATATCGAACCTCGGCAGGTGTCGGCGGCCGACTGGCATCAACTGACGCGAATTTGAGCCAATTTTGATCCCTTGACTTTTTGGTCAAATTTTTCAGGTCTGCGGCTGTCGCGAAAATTAGAAAAACAAAAATCGGAGCCAAATTCTTTTCCTTGACTTTTTGCTCAAATTTCTAACTGCCATGGGTGTCGGCGGCCGACTGGCATCAACTGACGCGAATTTGAGCCAATTTTGATCCCTTGACTTTTTGGTCAAATTTTTCAGGTCCGCGGCTGTCGCGAAAATTAGAAAAACAAAAATCGGAGCCAAATTCTTTTCCTTGACTTTTTGCTCAAATTTCTAACTGCCATGGGTGTCGGCGTCCGACTGGCATCAACTGACGCGAATTTGAGCCAATTTTGATCCCTTGACTTTTTGGTCAAATTTTTCAGGTCCGCGGCTGTCGCGAAAATTAGAAAAAACAAAAATCTGAGCCAAATTCTTTTCCTTGACTTTTTGCTCAAATTTCTAACTGCCATGGGTGTCGGCGGCCGACTGGCATCAACTGACGCGAATTTGAGCCAATTTTGATCCCTTGACTTTTTGGTCAAATTTTTCAGGTCTGCGGCTGTCGCGAAAATTAGAAAAACAAAAATCTGAGCCAAATTCTTTTCCTTGACTTTTTGCTCAAATTTCTAACTGCCATGGGTGTCGGCGGCCGACTGGCATCAACTGACGCGAATTTGAGCCAATTTTGATCCCTTGACTTTTTGGTCAAATTTTTCAGGTCGCGGCTGTCGCGAAAATTAGAAAAACAAAAATCGGAGCCAAATTCTTTTCCTTGACTTTTTGCTCAAATTTCTAACTGCCATGGGTGTCGGCGTCCGACTGGCATCAACTGACGCGAATTTGAGCCAATTTTGATCCCTTGACTTTTTGGTCAAATTTTTCAGGTCCGCGGCTGTCGCGAAAATTAGAAAAACAAAAATCGGAGCCAAATTCTTTTCCTTGACTTTTTGCTCAAATTTCTAACTGCCATGGGTGTCGGCGTCCGACTGGCATCAACTGACGCGAATTTGAGCCAATTTTGATCCCTTGACTTTTTGGTCAAATTTTTCAGGTCCGCGGCTGTCGCGAAAATTAGAAAAACAAAAATCTGAGCCAAATTCTTTTCCTTGACTTTTTGCTCAAATTTCTAACTGCCATGGGTGTCGGCGGCCGACTGGCATCAACTGACGCGAATTTGAGCCAATTTTGATCCCTTGACTTTTTGGTCAAATTTTTTCAGGTCCGCGGCTGTCGCGAAAATTAGAAAAACAAAATCTGAGCCAAATTCTTTTCCTTGACTTTTTGGTCAAATATCGAACCTCGGCAGGTGTCGGCGGGCCGACTGGCATCAACTGACGCGAATTTGAGCCAATTTTGATCCCTTGACTTTTTGGTCAAATTTTTCAGGTCCGCGGCTGTCGCGAAAATTAGAAAAACAAAAATCTGAGCCAAATTCTTTTCCTTGACTTTTTGCTCAAATATCGAACCTCGGCAGGTGTCGGCGGCCGACTGGCATCAACTGACGCGAATTTGAGCCAATTTTGATCCCTTGACTTTTTGGTCAAATTTTTCAGGTCCGCGGCTGTCGCGAAAATTAGAAAAACAAAAATCTGAGCCAAATTCTTTTCCTTGACTTTTTGCTCAAATTTCTAACTGCCATGGGTGTCGGCGTCCGACTGGCATCAACTGACGCGAATTTGAGCCAATTTTGATCCCTTGACTTTTTGGTCAAATTTTTCAGGTCCGCGGCTGTCGCGAAAATTAGAAAAACAAAAATCTGAGCCAAATTCTTTTCCTTGACTTTTTGCTCAAATTTCTAACTGCCATGGGTGTCGGCGGCCGACTGGCATCAACTGACGCGAATTTGAGCCAATTTTGATCCCTTGACTTTTTGGTCAAATTTTTCAGGTCCGCGGCTGTCGCGAAAATTAGAAAAACAAAAATCTGAGCCAAATTCTTTTCCTTGACTTTTTGCTCAAATATCGAACCTCGGCAGGTGTCGGCGGCCGACTGGCATCAACTGACGCGAATTTGAGCCAATTTTGATCCCTTGACTTTTTGGTCAAATTTTTCAGGTCCGCGGCTGTCGCGAAAATTAGAAAAACAAAAATCTGAGCCAAATTCTTTTCCTTGACTTTTTGCTCAAATATCGAACCTCGGCAGGTGTCGGCGGCCGACTGGCATCAACTGACGCGAATTTGAGCCAATTTTGATCCCTTGACTTTTTGGTCAAATTTTTCAGGTCCGCGGCTGTCGCGAAAATTAGAAAAACAAAAATCTGAGCCAAATTCTTTTCCTTGACTTTTTGCTCAAATTTCTAACTGCCATCAAATATCGAACCTCGGCAGGTGTCGGAGGCCGACTGGCATCAACTGACGCGAATTTGAGCCAATTTTGATCCCTTGACTTTTTGGTCAAATTTTTCAGGTCCGCGGCTGTCGCGAAAATTAGAAAAACAAAAATCTGAGCCAAATTCTTTTCCTTGACTTTTTGCTCAAATTTCTAACTGCCATGGGTGTCGGCGGCCGACTGGCATCAACTGACGCGAATTTGAGCCAATTTTGATCCTTTGACTTTTTGGTCAAATTTTTCAGGTCCGCGGCTGTCGCGAAAATTAGAAAAACAAAAATCTGAGCCAAATTCTTTTCCTTGACTTTTTGGTCAAATATCGAACCTCGGCAGGTGTCGGCGGCCGACTGGCATCAACTGACGCGAATTTGAGCCAATTTTGATCCCTTGACTTTTTGGTCAAATTTTTCAGGTCCGCGGCTGTCGCGAAAATTAGAAAAACAAAATCTGAGCCAAATTCTTTTCCTTGACTTTTTGCTCAAATTTCTAACTGCCATGGGTGTCGGCGGCCGACTGGCATCAACTGACGCGAATTTGAGCCAATTTTGATCCCTTGACTTTTTGGTCAAATTTTTCAGGTCCGCGGCTGTCGCGAAAATTAGAAAAACAAAAATCTGAGCCAAATTCTTTTCCTTGACTTTTTGCTCAAATATCGAACCTCGGCAGGTGTCGGCGGCCGACTGGCATCAACTGACGCGAATTTGAGCCAATTTTGATCCCTTGACTTTTTGGTCAAATTTTTCAGGTCCGCGGCTGTCGCGAAAATTAGAAAAAACAAAAATCGGAGCCAAATTCTTTTCCTTGACTTTTTGCTCAAATATCGAACCTCGGCAGGTGTCGGAGGCCGACTGGCATCAACTGACGCGAATTTGAGCCAATTTTGATCCCTTGACTTTTTGGTCAAATTTTTCAGGTCCGCGGCTGTCGCGAAAATGAGAAAAACAAAAATCTGAGCCAAATTCTTTTCCTTGACTTTTTGCTCAAATATCGAACCTCGGCAGGTGTCGGCGGCCGACTGGCATCAACTGACGCGAATTTGAGCCAATTTTGATCCCTTGACTTTTTGGTCAAATTTTTCAGGTCCGCGGCTGTCGCGAAAATTAGAAATACAAAAATCTGAGCCAAATTCTTTTCCTTGACTGTTTGCTCAAATTTCTAACTGCCATGGGTGTCGGCGGCCGACTGGCATCAACTGACGCGAATTTGAGCCAATTTTGATCCCTTGACTTTTTGGTCAAATTTTTCAGGTCCGCGGCTGTCGCGAAAATTAGAAAAACAAAAATCTGAGCCAAATTCTTTTCCTTGACTTTTTGCTCAAATTTCTAACTGCCATGGGTGTCGGCGTCCGACTGGCATCAACTGACGCGAATTTGAGCCAATTTTGATCCCTTGACTTTTTGGTCAAATTTTTCAGGTCCGCGGCTGTCGCGAAAATTAGAAAAACAAAAATCTGAGCCAAATTCTTTTCCTTGACTTTTTGCTCAAATTTCTAACTGCCATGGGTGTCGGCGGCCGACTGGCATCAACTGACGCGAATTTGAGCCAATTTTGATCCCTTGACTTTTTGGTCAAATTTTTCAGGTCCACGGCTGTTGAGAAAATTAGAAAAACACAAATCTGAGCCAAATTTTTTTCCTTGACTTTTTGGTCAAATATCGAACCTATCGGAAAAGGTAACAAGGGGAGTAATGTGACAAGAGGAGAAAGGAGTGGGAAGATGGCTGTGGACAGGCACAACTACCCAAAGACCCGCGGCTGTGAGGCATTTGAGGATTTTGGTCAACCACAATGACTGAAAGAGCTCACCGCTGGGTATAAACGAAAACTGAAACCAAATGCTTTGCCGACAGTTTTCCCACATAAGGAGCCTAAACACCCTCGGGAAGCGAATGAAATGCGCGCTAAAAGCGCCAAAGACAAGAGACGCTCTCCTGAGCAAACAACCCACTTCTGCAGGTGAGCCATCGGACATGCCACTGAGAAGAAACTGATAATTCACCTCTTCAGTCAGTTCAGCAATCTGTAAGTGTACAATCTTTGCCAAATACGACAGCTCTGGATGCCAGTAATCTCCAAAATTACTGATATTGGAATACGTTTTATCACAGCATAGCTTAAATTAAACAGCTGCTGACAAATATTGGAGCTCTTGAGAACAAACTCTCGTTCTCGGTTGGCATGGAGACGCAGCTGCATCGGTTTTGTTCTACTCTCGCATCATCTCATATTTCTAATGCTTCATTTTGATGCTCATTTTGAGAAACAGTTTCAGTGTTGTCCTCCTCATTAATGTTTCGCTTGGGTTCAAATGGAAAAGGCTGAACAGACATGTTTATGTCGCTGAACAGTCACAGCAGAATATTGAGGCCAGCCGGAGTAGCCATATGGCATCACTACCCAGAGTGCATTGTGGCAGTCATTGTCATCTGATCCACTTTCCCTATGATATCTGAGAATTCTCCATTGTGGGCTCAATGATACACATGCTGTCATGTTGTTATGGTTAGGGACTGGGGGTTAGGTTTAGGGAGGTGACCTGTCTCCCACAGGATAGAGTTACGTTTTATTTTTTTCTCCAGTAATTCCCAATTGTACGTGCAGAGGGCACCATTTTGACATTGTTGTGTCTTCATCAGCCCCACTAAAATCCTTTTATAATGCCACTTATTTGTGTTGTTACTTGCCAACACAAAAATAAATTAATCTAATGTTTACATTTTAAGAAAACAAATATTTGTATTCATGTGAACTTCCTTGTCAACTTCTTCTTACTGAATGAGTTAGTTGTTAAATTGTTTTTCATTACAAACATCTTGATCATGAAATCATTTCCCCTTCTTCTGTCGCCATCTAGTGGAAACTTTAGGTACATTTTCCTCAATGGCCATTCAATGTGAGGTGGTTGCCCCCTCTATATTTCATCTTTTGTGGTATGTGCTATAGATGAATTAATAAACATTGTTTCATCTTTTAATATAATACATGTTTCTTAAAATATATATTATGTAAAAAAAAATCAAATCTCTGTATTATGAAATGTGTGTGTGTGTGTGTGTGTGTGTGTGTGTGTGTGTGTGTGTGTGTGTGTGTGTGTGTGTGTGTGTGTGTGTGTGTGTGTGTGTGTGAAATTCTATAAAGAAAAGTCTGCTGCTAAACTTCAATCAGACAACATGATTTTCAACATTAATAAGTTTTATTGTAAAGGTGTTGACTTATAAAATAGTCACGTTATAGAGACAATGAAAGAGGCCTGAAAAACAAAAAATAATTATAAGGTGGGACAATAACAGAAAACATCTACAAAAAAGTCTATGATTCATCAAAATGGGAAAAAATGTTGCTTGGTAATTAAAACACATTTCAAAGTTTAATTTTACTGTTGCACCACATTGAAAAGCACAATATTAAAAATGTCTGACTAAAGCGTGTTGTTGCCCCGCTAACAGTCGATTGTACAGTATGTTGAGCTGTCGTGCACGTTTGAACACTAAAATTGTCAACAAATGTTGTGCAAACCATCTCTCTCCATAGTGCAGCAGTGAGATGTGACACCTTTGGGGGTCCATCAGCAATCAACAAAGGCTTTTGTTTTAAGACAACTACAGCTGATGAAGCCAAACATTCGACTGAAAATAAGCACATGCTAATATAAAAGTGTCAGCGCAAAAGAGAGGAACATCAAATATTTAATGCTACATGAGCTGATACGTTAGCAACACAGTATATAGAGGCTAAATTCAACAGTATAAAAGGTATCTCTTTATTAGGGAAATAGTTTTAGTAGCAACATATTCATTTGTGTCAGTTGTAAGTGTTCGTTACATAGTAGATATACAGTTTGCAGATGTCCTGTGTTAGCATAAAGAATGAAAATCTTGAATTTGTTTTCCTGTTTTGGGGATTTTCACAGAAAGGTCAAATGTTTTTACTGTGATATATATTATATACAGTATAAATATACATCACAGTAACACATATTCCTTCTATGAATGTAAACTGTGACAGTTTGGAAACTGTGTACTGACAAACTTAAGTTAAAACAAGTTAAAATAGAGCCTAGTTGAGAATATGTTGGAGGCGGCACCCCGTTTATATCTTTGAATGCTGCCAAGTGTCGTCACCAGAGAAACTATATTTATTGTCTTTACTCAAGAGTGTGATGTGTCATTGTGTTACGTTTATCGTTAACTCAACCCTGGTGGTTGTTTTTTAACTGTCTGTCTGTTAGTCTGTTTGCAACGACTAATCAGATTCTCATACATTTTTTCATTTTTCCAGAAAGGTATGTTGCCTCAAGGACCAACCCATTCAATAATGGAGGCAATCAGTAGGTAGGTATCTAACTATATTTACTGTGTATTATTCCTGACTCCCTTGATGTGCTGGAGTAGAAAACAAACTCACATTCATGGAGTTGGACAGAGCCAATGACCTCATGTAAAATGAAAGCTAAATTTTAATTTTGGAGCGACATTAAAGCCAGCTTCTCTTTGGTCAGACAACAGCTGTCCTTCTATGGCAGGAGGATTTTGCAAGTGCGAGCACATGCGCTGAAAGTGCAAATATAGTGTTTGAAAAGCAGTAGAACAAGTTAACGTAGGTCTACTTAAGTGTGAGGACTGAAAAAACATAATGTGGTGCTCTCATATTGAAACATCACACTCTTTAACAAAGACAAGACTGTTTCCTTTAAATCGGCAGCCCACCTGCATGGTCGACTTATCATTCACATGTCTGTGGAACCATTTACAATATTTAGGACACAATAAAATACATGAGGGTTATTCAAGTTTATATAAAAAAACAAATCTCCTTTCATATAACACGCTAATGGGGGGTGTCTTCGGGCCAGTGGGCATCATATAATATCTGTGAGCTGGAGCCAGCTGGACGCCACATTTTTAAAAAACTGGTAAATGTCAAACTACTCGTTTACGGTGTCTGAACCACATTGATAGACTCTTCACACCACTTATTCAGAAAATATTTGAGCTTGAATGAGAAGGAAACTGCTACAGCTGAAAGGGGGATAAACGTATTTCTGTGACAACTTCCTGTGAAAAACAGCAGCAGGTTTTGTTCAGAATTCCCAGGAAACTATTTGTGTCTCACTGCCCAGTACCCAAACCTATATCATGCCCTCACTGCAAAAACTACAATGAAAGGAATCTACTGTACGATAGTCTTTTCTTAAATCCTTGAGGAAAACATCTCTACGTAGTACTTCCATAGTGGTCTAAAGTAAAAGTCAGACATGTCAGCTAGTCGTCTATAATGGCTTCACTTTATCTTCCTTCGTTTCTTCTTCCCTTTACTTCAAGTACCTTATCTAGCTCTTTTTTTCCCTCAAACTATTTAACCATCTGACCCAAACCTTCCCTGCACAAAAAAAACTCCTTTCTTTATTTCATCAAATCTTTTCATGTAGTTCTCCTCCTCATCTCTGTAGCTAGTGGCGCCCCCTAGCAGGGATGAACGTTACAGGCACGTATCTCCTTGCGGTCCTTACAGCTGGCCGTCAATGTGCCCTTAGCTCGTTTCTTCTTCATCATCATAAAGCGCTCCTGGATCCCCCCTCCACAGGGTTGGTTGCACCCTGTCCAGCTGGTCCATGGCTGCGTTCCGCATCCTGCTGTAGCAAATGCTTCACAGCTCAACCGTAACAATAAAAGGAAGTTTAAACAAATTATCATTACCAACCTGACTGTTCTTCCAATACTGCATCTCTCCCCTGTTTCCCCCTTCGTCTCCTGTTGCCTCCTCCTCCTCTCTGCTGCTTTGATTTTGATCTGCACCTCCTGATCTTGCATTTCTTCCTCTGGATTGTTTCAGGACAAGCACTGCCCCCAAACTGTGGCTCAAGCTTGATCATGCGGGTTCGGATGGTGTGCCCTTTACCACAGGACTTGTTACACTCGGACCACTCGGACCACTCAGACACCATGCAGCTGATGGCTTGAGAGGGAAAAGACAGAGGGGTGAAGAGCTTCTTTTGGAGAGGCAGGAAGGGCAGTAAATGATCAGCAACAGTTTTTACACAAAAACTACTGTTTGGCTCCACATTAAAATGACCTTTAGACACATGCATTCAGTAATAACCCTGTCCTTTAAAGTGAGACTTAATGCTTATTTTGAGCAGTTCCTCACATCTTTTTTTTGTGAATAATACAACGTGTTTGCCGTCTGGAGGCGTAATGTGGGTTCTGAAGGGTTCCCTGAGACGGCAGCGGAGGCAGTGGCAGCCATTCTGGCAAGGTGCAATGATGTGTGACGTTTTGACATGTGCTCAAAGATATTTTTAGCAACAAGGAACCATGTCCACTTTGGAGACAGTGAGGTCAAGGAGCTCCTCCCTCTCCAGACAGAGGACAAGGAACATCAATTAGACAAAGAAAGGGTTCACTTTTGTTTTACAGAATACAATAAAACATTTTGTACCCGTCGTTCTGTATTGCTTTATTCCTTTGTGTAAGCACAAACTGGGGAGGTATTATTATACACCTGTGTACTTTTTAAATGATATATGCATGTACAGTATATGTATTTTATATGTAAAAAAAAGAGACTCAGTTACTCACGACATTCTGGCAGCATGCACTTCTCTGTCTGTTCCAGCTCCTCGTTACACTCAGGATCAGGATCAGACTTCAGCATCCTCTGACGTGTTCGTATGCCACGCCCACATGTCACACTACACTCACTCCAGTCCGACCATGGTGAAAGCATGCATGGGATGGTATCTGAAAATACAGATGCACACTGTTGGTGCTTATTTACATTACGTGTGTGTATATATACAATGTGTGTGTGTGTGTGTGTGTGTGTGTGTGTGTGTGTGTATATATATATAAGTGCTGTCAGTCGATTTAAAAAATTATCGCATTTTAATGTCATATCTGCTAAAGGTCTCCAGATAAAGAATTATATATATATTATGTGATATATATATATATATATTTAAAAATATATAATATTAAAAAATTGTAGTACATGACTAATCAATTGAATACAGTAAGAAGAGAAGGTTTGAAATCCAATTTTTTTATTGGTGAACTGTGCTTCATAAATGAAATACGAAAGTAAAGGTCAAGCACATCCGCAAACCAGTTAGGCCAGGTACAGTTAAATAAACAAAATTCTGAAATTGGCCTGCAATCAGCAGCAACCCACTTTGCGACTGTATTTGTCAATTTTTCTGTTGTGGATTTGCTCATTTGTTTCCCAAATTCAGCTAGCGTGGGTTGCCTGAACATGTTTCGTATTTAAATAGTACGTCAGGCTGGAGTTGCTCCGGTGGTAAGAGAACTCCATTTTGCAAAAACTACAAATCACAAATATCGTCCTGTCTCTGTTCTTTTCATAAATAAACTTGCCATTCAGTGGCCCGGATGAAGACACACTTGCCTCATCCTCCGGAGTCTCGTCCATGTCTGTTATTGTTGCCCACTGCCTTGTTAATTTGCCGGCGCAGGTGACGTAGCACGGCCGAGAAGACTAGGGTCCTTCAATGGGCCAAAATTCAAATGCGCAAGCATTGGCTCGCCACCATTGATACTCCTAATTAATTGCGTGAATTTATTTAACGCGTTAAATTGCGGCGTAATTAATTAATCGAATTAACGCGAACTACCGTTCAAAAGTTTGGGGTCACTAAGAAATGTCCTCCTTTTTGTAAGAAAAGGTTTTTTTTTTCAGTGACGACAACGTTAAATGAATCAGACTCATCTAGACATGTGGTAAATGACTATTCTAAGCTATGAACATCTGATTTTAATGGAATCTCTACCTACACCTACAGAGGCTTTTATCACCAACCATCTTTCCTGTGTTCTAATGCTAAATTGTTTTAGGTAATCATGTTAAAAGGTGAATGGTGTTTAAAAAACCATGGCGCAATTACGGTAGGGGACGGTAGGTACATGTACCCCACCACTTTTCCTCAAGATTCTTTTTTTTTTATGTCATTGTTTCATGGTGCTTTTCCACAACACAGTTGCAGTAAGTTTTTGTCACAGACAAGCAAAAGAACAGAGATGGAGCAGGACATGATTACTGATGTATGAGTTCGATATGAATGAATATACGCACTGAACATGAGACCTGTGCGATCTTAAGCAGTTTAAACTGACAGATCAATGCCAAACTGTAGGTTAGTTGAAAATATGTAGAACATGATAAAATCTGTGTTCATCACTTCATTTCCTTAGATGTCCAGATTTCCGAGGGAAGTCTGGTGCGTTTCAGCACCTCAGGAAGCGTCGCTCAAGGGATCAATGCAGACAGTGTGGCGACGGGAGTTAGGTGTGGGCCTTGGGGGTCCCCACCACATTTTAAACCCAACTGATGCCCATGAATAAAAAAACTGAACAGACAAAAAATTCAAACAAAAGGTGACATGGTGCAGGAGAAAGAGAACAGCTGACACTGAGGGGGCGGGTTTTATGGAAACTCGGAGCAGTGACCAGCTGCCTCCAGTTGTCAATCAGTGCATCAAGGGCCCAGGATCAAACAAAAACACACACACAGACATCACACAACAACCACAACCCAGCAAAGCCTGACAGAGGCCATGGGGCTGTCACACTGGACTAATCTGCCCTCTGAACTCCTGCATCAACAAAACAAATGTTCATGTGTCACACATGTATGATGAAGTGCTATAAAGGAAATAACTCACGGCATTCCGGCATCATGCATTTCTCCAATTCAGCCACCTCGGCCTTACACATGGATCCATCTATAGGAGGCATCTTCACCATGCGCTCACGTCTTCTCATGCCCAACCCACAAGTGACGCTGCAGGGATCCCACTCGCTCCACTCCGTCACCACACAGCTGCTGGTGGCTGTGGGGTACATTGGGCTGTTGAGTGGAGGTGTGCACTCTTCACATGCACTTTGGCTTTAATGGATTTTCTGTCAATAAGAGCTGTGAGATGGCGTCTACTGATTTCACATTTCATTCCTGGAGTTGAAATCATGCATTGGACTTGCCAAATTCTAATCTAGAGTCCTTTCAAATCCGACCTATCACTGTTCACAATATAATAAAAAATTAAAAAATAATTTTGATTTACTGCCCCAGATGTTAACGTGACTTAACTGGGGTTATTAGTCATGCAGACAAGAAGTTGATATGATTTAACAGATAACTCAAATGATTTGGCATCATCAAATGATGATGGCATTTGAGGCGACGTTCAAAATAAAAAGATCATTTTGTAAAAGAAAACCACTGAACACAAAGTTCCAACTAGAAACATGCATGAAAACAGCAGATAAAAACTCACAGCATTCGTCGTTAACAACACATTTCTCTGTTTCCTCAGTGTTGAGCTGGCAAAGTGAACCGTCCTCAGGATACTGTTTGACGTAACGTTCTCTCGACCTCATTCCCATCCCACAGGACACACTGCAGGCTGACCAGCTGATCCACTCCGACATCATGCATGTTGAAGGTTCTTTCAACCAGGAAATATAACAAATGCTTATGAAGCAACAGACACTATTATAGGAAAATCCTGACATTAAAGACTTATTCAGTATGCACATGCACGTTTTTGTGACACACTTGTCTGACCTGTGATAACAAAAGCTTGTTTGTTGTCAAACACTTTTCTGTAGATGGCAACCCAAGTTGATTACATAAACAAGCAAGAAAGAAAAAGAAAAAAACACTAAAGACAGTGAAACACCATAGTCTTGTTTTTCACAAGAGCCCTTTGTCTTGCATATTTTAGATGGCACCTGCTCCTACACACCTGATCACCTGAATCAACCTCTGTGATGTTCTACAGAGGTCTGCTGACAACAACCTGCTGACTTGAATCAGGTATGTAGGATCAGGTGACATCTATAGCCTGCAGGACGAGGGGCTCCCAAGGACCAGGTTGGGGACCCCTGCTCTGAAGTTGACACAAGGAACAATGTCATTGCCTTCCGCTACCCAGCTGTCACGTCCCAAAGAGTGTCATGGTGTGATGAGTATGGAGGACAAACATGACTAATGGAATGACAGCCTTAAGTAAGTATATCTGTCTAGTCTGTAAATCACACATACAACATTGTTGATGTATTCATAATTTAATTGAAAACAACAAGGCAATGCATGCTTGTCTTTTTGATTATTTGTTAGAATCTAAGTCTGATACATCCATGCATTCATTCTAGCTTTACTGAAGTACCAGTAAAGCAAATCATAAAATCTTCTTCTAAGTGTCAGGTGTCTAATGATGCTGCTTTTATATATTTAGTTCATTCACGTTCCTGTTCATATTGTTTACATTGAAACAAACACATACGTATAGGTCCTCCACTGTTTTATCCCAACACTCACTGGTATTTAACTTGCTGGTAAATTTGCTTTTGTAAGAATAATTGTCCTTCTCAGTGAACTAAGCAGTGCTGGTTCCATGAACATAAATTAAATGTTGGCGATAACGGAATACATAGAAATGCATTAAAGTGGTAATTCACACATGATGCATTATTTATTACTATAGTCTTGACATTTGGAACAATATTAGTATTTATCAAATTTGGTGTTCATACAGTAGGTCGCTCATGTCCTTAAATCTTGGTTCTCAAGTATTTTTCAAAATGTCATAGAATAAAAAATAGATCACGATAAACAATATATACAAGCAAAATAAGAGGAAAATAGGAGGGTTAGAAAGAATGAGACATAATGATGCAACTTAACTATCAGACATCCAGTGGAAGATTGGTACAGCAAGAAGCAACATCATCTAGAGTCTAAGATTCTCTGTTTTGCAACATATAATGTTATACAAACACACACACACTCACACACACACACACATTGTGGAAAGTGCCACATGCAAGAAAAGGCCACACAAATAAATGTTTGGTGAATAAAATCAGTGAAAATTAACTCCAAACACTTCACTCTCCACTAAGAAAGAAAAGATACAGGTATGATACAGTTGAAACGAGACATTCAGCGAGCCAACAAAGGAGAAGTGCTCAGGAACAAAACTACATCCAGGTTGCTGTCTGAGAATCAATAGGAGAAGCTGTGTGTGTGTGTGTGTGTGTGTGTGTGTGTGTGTGTGTGTGTGTGTGTGTGTGTGTGTGTGTCTGTCTGTTTGTGTGTCTGTTTGTGTGTGCGTGGCACTCTCAGCCTTGAACATCAGACATCCAGAGAACAAGGGAGGAAGATGGAGAAGAAGACACTGACTATGTTGCCTCTCATCTTTGTGAATTTGGAAGAACAAATCTTTTTGGTCATTAACTATTCTAAATCACGTACAGAAAAAAATGTTCCTTTCACAATTCATCCGACGTGCTCACGTTTTTTGTTTTTTTTTTTTGTTACAGGCTCTGAAAAACATATATATGTTTTCTATCTTATAGAAGTAAGAAAGAAAAGTTTCTCTTTTGCTGACAAAAGGAGGTAAGGAAAGACACAAGGTTATTGTTGTTGGACTCATGAAATGGGCTTATTCCGTTTCAGCCTTTGAATAATTGGTTTCCCGAACATGTCCAATCCTGCTACTGTGTTTACTGTAGTGAACAACAAACACATAATGTGGTCATTTATTCAGACAAAGATAAACACAATCTTGATGCCAGAAGCTGCTGAGCATTAACAGCTAATCCACATGATCTTTTATGTTTCAGTGAAGTAATTAAAGTATCCAAACACTGCAGTTTACTTTTGTTTATGGGGGATTTATTGTATTTTGTGACATATTTCATTCATCTACGGGTTGCGGTCATGCTGGAGTCAATACCAGCTGTCGTGACATATTTCACTTAACCCTTCATAGACGGGAGGTGGCGCGCGTCTTTTACCTTTAAGGACGGGATGACGTTTACGTATGAAGCTGTACTTTTCCTCCCATTTCCTGTCTCTAGGCCAATGAAATCATCCAGGATCCTGAAATCATAAAAGCGACTAGCGACAAATCTAGCTCGAGTTTTCTGGTGGCGAGTCACCGAGTCACCGACTCCACAGCACGTATTGCTCCGCAGTTCCGTTCTGTTGTGAGCGGCAGCAGAGCGGCCAGCGGGTGCTGCATGAGCTCCTCCCCCCCGTTCCAAAGCTCTCACAGGCAGTCAGCTTGGCATCAGTCCCCGCTGCTGTATCCAGAGTAAACCGACCCTCCTTCACTGCTCTGAATCAATCGACAAGAACTTCGCTGCTGATCCACCACTGGAATCAACAGAAGAAAGTCCATTTGTAGTTCTAAGTTTATTTGATTTTATTTTTTACTTACGAGTTGACAACCATGTTGACAACGATGCCCGTCGTTAGGTAGAAGATGACGAGCGCCACCTCCCGTCTATAATGGGTCGATGTCACAAATGAGCTCAGCGAAAAGCCAGCTCACACATCCTATGATCACAGAGCTTCCACCGTATTCTGTGCCTGTTGGGTAATCCTTCACAACGCCGACTGTCAACTACTGACTGCAGTAATCCTTCACAACGCCGACTGTCAACTACTGACTGCACAATTAAATTCCTGGATAAAGGATCATCAGGCTTTGAAATATAAATGAGGCAGCAGCTTTGTATTTTTGTGACAGATTCAATTGGTTTATGTTAAAACAAACCATCTATGGTCACATTTTGTCAGGAGGAGAAAACATTCTTGAGCTTTAATCTGTTTATCATATTTCAGAACACCCAACTTGTTAATAGGAGACGAATGCCTCAGACTTTGAGAGGATTAGGCCAGGCGACATGCAATCTTCTTCTTTGATGCTTCATCGTGTACAGTCAGTCGACAAGGATATCACTGTGTTTTTATCCATGCAATGGAATTAAAATGTGATTTGGAGGTTGTGTTTGTTTGAAATCTAAAAGCTCCGTCAACGAACAAGTGTTTGCAATTTGTTCACGTTTTTTTCGTTTGTTATCTTACGCCTACTTCTGTTAAAGGTCATGGTTATTGTACCAGGTTAGGTTTATGAAAGAGTTTTAAACATGGAAATACTTTTTACAGCAACAGTAAATGAATCTGCAAGAGCTGCTGCATCTGATGGCAGGTCAAGTGTGTCCTATTTTGTTTTCTTTGTGGGGTGATTTTTACAGCTGGTTAGAAAAAAAAATTACATATTTGATCAGCAGCACTGTCTGTTACCAGAGCCTCTGTGAGCTATTTTAAGTCAGGAAGGATTCACATCGAAACAGGAGGCCACTAAAGCAAACAGAGACGTACAATTTTGACACACAACTGTCACATCGCTGCTCCTCTCAGAACAAAGGCAGAGTATGAGGAGACGTCCTCTACCACTCTGCAATGTTGGTTTCTGCCACTGACTCTGCCCTCTGCCACTGTTTCTCTCTCACCACCCTCTCATTCTCGGTTTGGCTCTGATCTCAAACCTGCTGAGGAACACAATGCGAGGTTGCACCCAACTATTTGCAGAGATCGCATTTCAGACTCATTTACATACAAAGCTGTGTTCAATCAGGTGTCGCTTTTTCCTAGAAGAAAGTCAGCATATCATCAGATTTCATGTTAAGAAAAAAACAAAACTGATGTTGAGATCATCAGCTTGGAACAAAACAGACACTATACAGTACTATACAGGTATACTAGTAACTGCCTTGCAGAATGACTAAATATGAAATGGTGGAGCACATACACAATAGTTGCTTTTCAATGGAATTTTCATTCCAGGAACATTGTGTCCCCTATTCTGTTTCATGTTGTATATGGGGTACGGAGGTAGAATGGAGTCAAATTTGTTCCACCTCCAATTCGGCAGTAGATGTATATTCAAGGTTTAGCAAAATGTGACTCCCGTTCCTCATCCACTGTGTAGAACAGCAAATTGTCAAGGAGGAACAGAGTGTGTCTCATCAAAATACACACTCTGTATTTTGATGAGACACTACATGTGATCCATCACCAGGAGCAGAGGAGAAGCAGACAAAGATATTTTTAACAGCTAACAAGAAAGCTGTACGTGAAATTTAATTGTCACATCTCTGGTTCTGCAGGACTCGATCTTACCAGGACAACTGGATTCAACTGTGTGCTTCTAACTGCTCACCCTCCATACTGCACCCAGGACCCATGCAGGGACTGGAAGTCTTGAGTGTGTGGACACGGGACGCTGAGGTCCAGCTGGGCCTTCAGCATCCTCTGCCTCATCCTGCGGCCTTTTTCACAGGTAGCACTGCTGCACGCCGACCAGGGAGACCAGCCTGAGTAGATACACGTCTCTGGTGTGTCGTCTAAGAGTTGGGACAAAAAAAAAAACATGTGAGGGGGGGACTTGATGGGACATAGAAACAGACATGGTCTGTCTATTTATCTATCAAAGGTGATTATATGAACACACAGTTCACTATAAGTACTGCTAAGTGTTTGTAGCACCATCAGGTCCCCAGAAACAGGGGCAGTTAAGAGGTGAGTCCAGGTTAAGTGAAAGCAGTGAATCCCCAGGCAGGACTAGGGGGGGGGTGGACTTGCATCTTTGTGGAGTCCTCCACATGACTACAGGTAGACGGCATTAAGAATTCTGAGCAAAATCCTGCAGCAAACTCATGACACTGACAGGAGCTTAAAGCCCCCGTGGCAATGACAATGTGTGTTTGTTATCCACTGGCCTGTGTCTCAGCTGACGAGGAAGTGTAACATTAGCTGACAAAAACTGGAAGAAAAGACAATACTCTTCCTCCTAAAGAATACACAATGTTTGGGTTTGCCCAAACAAAGCATGGTGATCAAAGTAATCAAATGGAGAGTTACAGCTTTTATATCATTGATATATTTACTACGTAGTTGAACATTTTTATTAAAAGAATACACTTGATCTTTGGGAGACGGAATGAATTATTAATAATAATGAGTTATGTAATTTATTACTAATAGTGTTTTATTCTTAAAAGTGTTTGCTTTGTAACAGTGTGTGTGTGGGGGGCAATATTCTCACAGCAGGTGAAGACAAGGACCTACTTGATGTGTATTCTGACATACTTATTCTGACTGACTTACCTGAGGCTCATCACAAACCAGTCAGCAACTATGTGTGTGTCCTTGAGCATCATAAGAGACTGAAACTCTTCAGTATCCTCTCAGACCTTGGGTTACATGACTTTGAAATTGAATTGAAAAAGTGAAAAATACATTGGCCAAATTCAAAAGAAGTAAATAAGAAAAGAGTTTGTTGTCTGGGATTGTTCTTGGCGGCCAACAGATGTTGATGTTTGTACTGGCCTGTTCTTGTTCTCTCTTGTGATGGGGACAAAAATAGGAAAATAATGCAATAAAAATGATAGTAACTTTTTGAATGTATACAGACCTCTAAAGAAACCCAAGGGACACTGCACATCAGATCAGGATGGCCCTTGTTGAAGAGGTAGGTTTTGAGGTATAATGTCCGGTCTGAAGTAGTGTGTGTGTGTGCATGTGTGTGTGTTCATTGTACCTTCTGCCTTCTCTTCTTGTCAATGTCAGCCACAATGTCATCGATGCTATCTGGAACCACATTACATTGCTCCCCCTGTGCAGACAAGGAAAACATGCCATTTTTAATCTGAAAATCCCCGCTCACACAAACACACACACAAATAGTATGAGACTGTATTGTACCTTCCTGGCGATCCGCTCAACAACCAATCGTGCCACAGGGGTGATGGCTCCTCCCTCTGGGTCATAGAAAGGGCTCTGCGGGTGATCTAAACTGGTCAGTGGTCGAATCTTCTCTTGAGGAATGGTTGGCTTGTTTGGTGCCTGGAAAAGATGAGATGAGATTCTCGCATTACTTCTCA
This sequence comes from Lampetra planeri, assembly GCF_965212315.1. Classification (NCBI taxonomy): domain Eukaryota; kingdom Metazoa; phylum Chordata; class Hyperoartia; order Petromyzontiformes; family Petromyzontidae; genus Lampetra; species Lampetra planeri. The sequence goes on from NW_027614169.1 coordinate 24,927, forward strand.
GTGATAATTTCATAAGTTTAGAAGTCAGAAATTTCATGAATTCCAGTGCTGCGTCTTTCAAATATAAAAGGGTAAATTATACTTTCCTCAAATCAGGATAAGTAATAAGTCTATAATGTGCAAATTTGCAAAACAACAACCACCCTTCTCTCAGACACTTTTACATATTATACACGCAAGGACTGACGAGGGAACCGAAGCTGTCAATTTACAAGTCGATCTATGTTCCAGCCCTCACTTATGGTCATGAGCTTTGGATTATGAGTGAAAGAACGAGATTGCGGCTACAAGTGGCTGAAATGGGTTTTCCTTTGTAGGGTGGCTGGGCTCAGTCCTTAGAGAAAGGGGTGAGGAGCTTTGATACGGGGAGGGACTGAAAGTACAGCTGCTGCTCCTCCACATCGAAAGGAGGCCAATTGAGATGATCTATTAAAGATGCCCCCCAGACAACTCCCCAGGAAGGTGATTCAGGCATGTCCACCTGGAAGGAGACCCAGAGGCCAACCCAGGACAGGCTGAAGGATTATATCTCGCGGCTGCCTTGGGAAAGCCTTGACATTCCCTGGAAGAGCTGGGTGAAAGTAGTGGTGCGCTAAAGGAAGGAACCCAGGTCACTTTACATAACACTAATATAATCTTTTTTTAAAAAAATGGCTGAAACCACAGCACAGATCTGAAAGCTACATTTAAATCAGCCTCAAGGAGCCGTCCACTGAGCTTCCACCAATCAAACTTAAAAAGACAAATAGACAGAGCATATAAATTATCAGGAACATTATATTGGAGGAACATTAGACAATAATTCAACGATGGAAACTGTAAAACAGCAGTTACACGAATATGTGAATTCATCAGTTGTCCACTGGATTCTGACCAAAAATGGTGAAGTGGGTGAGTTAGTGCTGAAGGCATCACATAGCCTCAACCTTCTGTTTTATCGATATAGATTCAGGACATGGTTGGCACGAATGTGCGAACATGTATTGACAGAACTTTAAAAAACGGTAGAGCGAAGATAGCCACAAACACACATTAATTATTCTATTTGTTCTAACAAGTTAGCTCAACCTTTTGTTTCATGTTTCACCTCCTTCACTGATTTACAATATTCAGCAAAAATCAATAAGATGAAGGCAAGACATCTACAAAGGGACTGTGAAAGGACAGCTGCACCATTTTTAAACCTGGATCCTGTTGCCCGTGTATGGGAGTCAAAATGCCCCAGAGACCAAAATTATGTCAATGCTGCAGTATAAGCAAAAGGCTGCAATTTTAATTATAGTTGTTTACCATTGTCAGGCTTTGATTGCTGTCATTAGTGTCTAATAACATCATAAGCTGCGTTTCCATTTCCCCTTGAATTGTGCAAAACCTAAATATAGTAATAAAAAATCGTAATGGAAACACCTAAACATTGAAAAACATCTCAAATATCTCAAATATCAAATATGTAAAAGGTTTTTACGCTCTCGTGAGGTGGTTTTTCAGACGTGTAGATATCGAAGTATATCGCAAAAGTTTAATGGAAACACTTTTTTCGTATTTGCACATCACTGGACCAGAAATCTATTTGCGTCCGCTCCCATACATATGGACTTTGCCCATGAACTATCACCCACTGCCTTCGTCTCCTCATAATAACAGCGACAACAGCAGTAGTGCAGACAACGGAAATAGCTGCTCCGAAACGCAAAATGTTTTTTACTGCCATCCTCCTTAAAGTGGGGTCTTGCTAACAGGACAGGTATTTACAAGCTTATGCCTTTGAACGGTGTCAGCCACCGTACTTATGCGCTTACCACCATTCAATGGAAACACCTGCAAGTCACAATTGGATTTTGTCAAAATTTTAGAAGAATCACTTTTATTTTGCGAAAAACTATAATGGAAACACAGCTATAGAAACCCTACAAAGCGAGACAGGTGTACAATCTGCTGTGAAGTCTCTGTGAGCTCAGATGTTGCAGTCTGAATATTCCCGAATGGCCCACATGTTTTCTTAATACTTAAGTGGGTAGATATTCTATCATGAATGCAGACAAATCGCTAAAGTCAGAATATTACTTGAGGACAGAAACAAAACAACTGAAACAACCTTCAGCTGTCTGCCTGTAACAACATCATTAAGTAAAAATGTAGACACAATGGTGTAATAGATGACCTCGTATGTGATGCCGCCGTCAGTGCCGGCATCCCAGGGGATAAGATCTGTCTCTAGCTTCTGGACCCAGCCACACTCCTTGGTGCAGAGGTCCTCTCCTGACAGCCCCACGTTCCAGTCCGGACTGGGGCCCAACATAGTGAGAAAGGACATCAGATGACGGGTCTGGTCCACTGAAAACTCTGCTGATGGAGCTGCTCGCCTGGTGATGGTGGAGAAGAGAAAACGGATGAAATATCTGAAATATCCAGTTAAAGGCAGTAATATTTTATAATGTAAAAAGTAGGGGTGGGACACATGTTAATTCAGATTAAGTAATTGCAAAGAAGATAATGCATTAAAAATATTAATGCATTTTATCGCAGTTTGCATACCAAACAACGTTTGTCAGTGCACCATGTCGTGGAACGCCAATTATACTGACGCACACTGTTCCGACTACAACAATGGAGCATGAAAGGAATATATGTGGAATATATACAAAAGTCCCTTCCAAAACCAAATTTGGACATGACATGATATCAGGAATCCCCACTCCACCATATCAAAAGCCTTTTCAGCATCTAGCGATAGAGATCGGGTTATTACGATTCCCTACGACTCCCAGATGCCCTATTCTTGACGAAGCCCACCTGCTCACCACCTATAATATCTGGTAGCATTTCTTCTAGTCTTGATGCCAGGGTCTCTGTCAAGATCCTGTAGTCCAGGAGACTCACTGGTCTGTAATTGTCTGCGTCCGACCCATCTCTAGGCTTTTTAGGTATCAACGAAATCAATGCGTCATTAAACGTATTTGGTAATGAGACATACTGTAAGTATTTCAGTACCTTTTTTGATTATTAGGATGTTACTTCATGATAAGACCAGACAGATGTCTCTCTCTCTCTGCCACCTGCCTGATGCTGCTTCCTATGCTTTAGTTCCTTTGTGTTATGTAGGTTGAAAGACTGAGGGCTCCGACAGATTTAGCATATTGTTGATATTTACCTCCGCCAAAGAGGTTATGTTTTTGCTGGCATTTATCTGTCTGTTTGTTTGTCAGTTAGCAAAATAACTCAAAAAGTTACCAACGGATTTTAATGATATTTTCAGGAAATTCGGATAATGGGACAAGGAAGGATTCCTACTCTTCTTGAAATAGGGCCATTTTCACCAGATGTGTATATAACACGCAATACCAGAAGTGGACTGTCACTGTGGAGCAGTGGTGAACATGTCTGGCTTTTAATCCAAAGTTTGGGGTTTCGTTTTTGTTTTACTATTAAATTGTGAAAGTGAAAAAGTTAAATTAAGAACAAAAATCTAAAACAGAGCTCAGTGTGCATGATTTGTGAGACAAGATTGATCATGATATTTGACTACTTGTGACAAATGCTTGTTCTGATGATCAGGGAAGTTTATTAGAGTATAGTAAAATACATGTAGGACAATAATATTGAGTAAAAATCCCAATATGGATGGAAATGAGCTGCTTGGTAGAGGTCTGCGATCTCCATGTGCTTTTCTGGTATATCGTTGTGGTTTGTGTGATTGATCCAGTGCTCCTTCATCGTTTGCTAATTTCAGCCAGGCCACCAGTCTCCTTTAGTTCTGTTCTATTTTCCTTTTCCTATTACTTATTACCAGTGTTTTGGTGAAGCTTGGGTCTTTGGCATCTCTCTGTTATGTGTTGCCAGCTTCCTATGAGCCGGAGTATGACACTGCTGTTAATGTCCAGATGTACACAGTTTTAGTCTAATCCTTCTCAAAGGAGCATTTTTCCTTTAGTGCAAAAGACAGTGAGAGATACTTACAAGTTAAGAGGCTGCCAGGCTGGCCACTGAGCCTTAGTCTTAATGACGGTCAGTACTTCATCCCCCTGAGGGATAGAGAGCGAGAACAATTTATCAATAAATGGAGGAAGATAAAGGTAGAAAGAAATGACACAAAAGGCCAAAGTTGACAAATTGACATGGCTAAGGGTGAGGACACTCACCCAAGGCCAGCAAAGTACATCCCACTTTTCAGAGGCTTAAGAGCCTGGACAAATGTCTGACTTATCAGGATAAAAATTGCTTTGTGCTGGCTCATAATAGCGTTCCATCATTCTGGTCAAGAACCTCAATCTGCAGCCAACCACCTCTTTCCACTTTATGGTCTGAACATTTTTGATCATGAAACATGTATGTATATAACAGCAAAAATGTTTTAGTGTGGTGTGGGAGAACAGAT
>NW_027614170.1:0-29286 GCF_965212315.1 Lampetra planeri
TGGCCTTTTTCAGGGCTGTCAGGGCCCGTCCTATGGGGGGAGATTCCTGCGGTAGGAAACATCCTCAAAGGTGCTGGCCTGTGATTCCACGAGGTGGAAAAACCGTCTGCGTACTGCAGAGACGGAGGGGTATGAGGAGAGTGAGTAATGCTGACTGGACAGCCGTCCCTGTGTGGCGCAGCAGTCGGCTGCCAGATGTGTGTGTGTCTGCATCACTGACTGTTCCATTTAACACTCGCACACACTTACACACAAGCTTGACGTGTCCCCCAGAATGAGTTAATTGCAGGTATGTTTTTTTACGAGACACTTAAACCAAGGAATATTTGAATTCCTACGCTAAACGAGAAGAAAGTGCTGAGCTCGTCTCATCCCACATCGTTAGAGCATGAATTTAATAAAAAAAAGGGGGGAATTGGTTGTTGGACGACTTCCTGACAGTAAGATACCCTGGGAAGTAAACAATACGTCAACTAAACTCCCTCGTGTTTCCGTTTTTTCGCCACACAGTTGTACTTTGCCTCACATGGGGCAGAAAGCTATGGAGGACACTTGCTGCTCTCTTTATTTGAACAAGGTATTGTTTAGATGAAGTGGGTTAAAAAATATTTCCTCGAAGGTTTTTCAAACACAAAGAGGAAAGTAACAACTGTAAAGATAGAACAACACATGAGAAGGTTGGTTTTACTGACTCGTACCAGTTCAGTGATGATACATCTTAACATTATGAAGACTAGAAAAGCACCCGGAGAGCTCAGACCTCCACCAACCCCCACCAACCAGCTCATTTTCCACCCTATATTATCATCCTACATTTCATCTGATCTCCTCTAATAAATTCATTGATCATCAAACATGTCACCAATAGTCAAATAACACTAGCACTAACCACTGGGCCACAGAGGACCGTCCACTGCTGCTATTGTGGAGTTCTAGACACAGATGATGAAAAATGAGGAAGAATCCGTCAATGGATTCCTGGATCCAGATCCAGATTCTAGAACAACACCATTAGCAGCAGTTACTGAACATTTTTATTCAAATCTGTTCAGAACATTTAGAGTTATTTTTTCAAACAGATAAACGCTGGCATAAACAGAACCTCCATAGTGGAGGTAATAAATATATATATTGTCAAATCAAATATCCATCATCTCATTATCATATGGTGACCATGTGGGATTAGTGACATCCAGGCGTTATTAGCTGCAGCTCCACGGCGGAAGCTCAATAGATAACGACATTTTGGCCGGATGTTTATGAGGAAAATTTGAATTTAGAAACTCACAGCTGCAGAATTAAAACCCTAGTTTACATCCAAAAGCTCTCGCATGCAAGACAACAGACCTGAAGAGACAAGAAAACCATCAAGCACAGAGGCGGACTGTCAGCTCAGAGAGGATTCTGTGTCCGAGCCAGAACTGGTCCACACGTGGGAAGTTGCCTCACCTATAATTTGTGCGTACATCTACCCCTGGGCCAAGGGTTATTACATAGTAATTTAACCGCTGCAATGATCCGTTTTTTTTGGCCCATGGTGCTGATATGTTTTTTGCCAGATCAGGCCCATTTGGGTTTAATCTAACTTTTGTGCTGTGTAGGAGCCAAGCTTTGGTTGTGAAATTGAAAAAAAACAAACAAAAAAAAAGGACTGTGACTTCATCAAGGACAATCAACTGTTGTCCTTATGGCTCTTATTATATCATTATGATAAGTATGGAGGACTAAAAGTAAATAAGTAAAATGAGAGGATTAATTGTAATATCAAAATATATACTGTCAGGACACCCCCCATCCAAATGTTTCCCCCAGCATATTGAGGCGTGTGTACTTTACGAGGCACACATGAAAAAAAATCAAATGATGAAAATACAATAGAAAAGACATTTCAAAAATAAAGTTTTTCTGTGGACAAAGTGTAATACAACAAAGGAACGAGAAACAAAAGAGAATAACTTTACATGTTAGTACCGACATCATTGAAATATCCTTTAATCACTTTAATGTCAATGGCAGTTTGTTTGTGCAGAAACACACACGCCGACGAACAATTGCACGTCCGTCCTCCGGTTTGCACGTTTCTCCGTCTGTCTCCTGGTTTGTGTTCAGTTACTTCAAAGTGCTCACATCAAAAAACTTCAGTTCAAATGTTCAATATTTTTAACACTAGCGCTGGTTCAAACATTCCCGAGAAGTACGTCCACAAGACCTTCCAAACCCACTGGCGCCCCCTAGAGGTTGTCATAGTCAATGTTTGCGAGGGCATTTTCAGGGGACACCATAAACAGATTTACTCTTTTTTCTTCCTGTTATCTGCTCTCATCTGTGCGGGATCTTGATTTCCAGAAAATGACAGGTAGGTGGCGATGCTGTTCCTGACGCCGTAGCTCACGATGCTGTCACTGTGGCTGTCGGTTCCCTGACCAGCTGCCGCCTGTTCAGGGGAACGGTCAAGAGAAAGTCCTTTTTTAGCATTACAATTTTCACAAAACAAAACAAAAAAAAACACTTTAAATTCCAAATACCGCTTATTTCCTCTCATCTTTAGCTGCATCTGTCTTCCAAACTCGTCTTTCTCTGAGGTGCCTAACACGACCCCTTAGAACTAATCACATAGGTCTAAGATGAGGTGAACATCAACGGTTTTAGGAAACAAATCAGACCTCCCAAAGACAATTTAGTTCATTTTTTGTGAGCTTGCAGTGAAACTAACCATCCCCACCCAGAAGCCTCCTCCATACCTGTCGACTTTCTTCCAATCGAAGTTGCGTCGCATGACAACAGGTGGCGCTCGGTTAGTCACGTCTGACGGCGGGCTCATGCTAGATAGGCAGGGACAAGGATAACGTGCAACACAGGCCATCGGCAGAGTCTGAAAAAGATGAAAAAAGGAGACATGAAGCATCCCGACAAAGAATCAGGGGCCCCTGAACAACACTGAGCACCTACTGTACACCTCTCTGTGGGTACGCACCAGTGGTTTTGAATCAAGAAACACCTACTTTCCTGTTACCAAAAAATACTCTGCTGTGCAGGAAATGTACAAGTGCGAAACAGAGATATGAAATATGAAATGAATCGATATTAAAATTGGAAGAAAAATGTTTCATATTTTGGTATGGCTTTGTTAACATGGTCTGGGTGAATAGTTGGCTGGTAGCTGTGCACACGTAGTTTCAAGGTTTCTAATATCCAACCTGTTGAACACCTGTCAGCAGTAACAACAAGTGGACATTTGACGAGGAAAACGAGCAAATAGATTATTTTAACATTTCATCCAACTTGTTTGGAGCTGACAAGAATTTGGACGAATGGGATGCTGCAGACAAAAAAGAAATAAAGAAGAGAAGACAAGGGATAAATGGCAGCGGGAAGTGATACATGGAGAGACACCTGACGTGGGTTAGGACTTTGATAAAAAAACATTAATGACCCCAGTTCTGTTCCTGAATCAAATGACCATGGTACAAGAAGGTTAATCAGCCTCTAGGTGTGCATCTAACGGTTTTAAGGCGCTTTGCCGAAGCAAACCACTTTGTGTGGGATGGTTCTTCGCCCCCGCGTCGTTCCATAAAACCATTCAATGCACACCTACGCATTGATTAATGTGACGTGTCCCGCTTGTGCGTTCGCTCACCCGAGTAGTGGTTGATCATATCCTCCAGGCACTGGAACGTGAGTCGAGGGGAGATGTAGTACCAGCTGTTGTCCAGTCTGAAGATGCGATAGTGCCTGATGGTCCTGTGCTTTACTGAGAGTGCGTAAGCACCTGATGGTACCAGACACACGGAACAGTTCAGTTCTGTTCCCAACATCCCCCCTCGGCACCTTGTTGTTCCAATATCTCCGCCTTCTTACATTTAAGCATCAGCCAGAGCTGAAACAAACTCAGTGATGTCAATGCTCTCACCTCTCTCCCTGGCGCACTCTCGCACCAGGAAGGAGCCGACTCTGTTTCCAGGCAGAAGCAGCAGTTCTTCAGCCTTCTGCCTTCCAACCCCTTCAAACAGCCAACTGCCCAGACAAAGCAAAGGTTCTGGAAGTAATTTTAAGAGGTTAAATACACTTGGACGGTACTTCAGTGTCTACTGTACGTACCCATGGTAGACTTTGGCCACATGACTGTTGGGTAAGTAGTTCTCTTTTCCTGTTTGGAGGGAGCGGACTCTCCACCAGTAGGTGTCCCTGACCACCGCAAAAAGGTAGAAGAGGAATGAACCTCTGAACTTTTGTGTGGCAACTTCTCTTTTGTACTTTTGTACTTGTTTGTCTGAATTAAGAGTGAAAAAAAACCCGTACTGTGCAATGACACTGAGCCTTTCTCCTTTCCTGTACATGGGCCGGCTGATTTGGGAGGACGGGTAGTCCTGGAGCACCACCGCCATCATGTCCTCCGAACCTGCTGAGAGCAATAGTCACATCGCTGATAAGCCCAGTTGACTAAAATGTCCAAACATTTTCCCAAAATGGTCTTTTCGTTTTGTAAGCCTAGCTTACAACGTCATGACTTGGCAACGAAAGCTGTTCCAGTTGTGGCCGAATTCCTCCAGGAAATATGGATTTCTTGCTAATGTGATCCGATCACATATTTTCATTTCTCAAAGCCCATAGTTCACTCTTCGCTCTCCCACAAGTTAACTTAAAGGCCCCGACAGTTTATGTTATTTTAAGAGCTGCGGGGAGATCTTACTCTTTGGTGAGCTGTCAAGGGTTCCTCTGGTGATTTGTTCTCTGGCACTCCCACCTCGCATCATGTTACCCATCCTCCAGACGGACCAGATTCCAGCCTCAAGTCCGCACAGACACACACAGCAGTGAGCTCCTCAGTTCTCCACTCACATCTCTCTGCTCCTGCACAGACAGATTGCAACTTCCCTTCAGCTGACCATTGAGTGACACGTTTACTGTAGATTGGGGAAGGTGTGGCGCAGTCTGATGCGGTTCCGTTTGTAGCTCAGCGGTGTCCAGACACGTCCTGATGATTGACAGTAAAACAATGATTTGTCCTTGTCCTTCCAGTGTTCTGTCGTTCTATTTTTCTTTCAACTACTGTCCTGTTGTTCAACTTGTCCAGTGGTGAAACCAACCATATCGTCTGCGTAGAAATTGCTGTGATAAGTAGCAGCAGCTCTTTAAATGCCAGGGATTTGGCGCAATCTGTACCTGTAGAACTTGGAAGCACGTGGTGACGTCAAGCACGGCCGGAGTGACGATAGTCCTGATGGGACTTTGTGGCGCCGGAGTGTGGAACTAGAATGTCACGTCTGCAAGTTTGTCCAACAATGGCTTGTCACAGAGTGTGGTGGTGCGTCAGCTGTGCGCCTAAATGCAAACTCACTTCCTGTGCTGAAATGAGGAAGAGAACCGGCAAAACTGTTGAGACACAGCGGAGGATTAAAGAGAGGAGAAGCACAATAACACATCGTTGGATCGCAGCGATAGGACATTATGACCTTGCGCTGTCCATGTGAGGAAATATTACACTATTACACAGTACGAGTTATGATGAAACCATGGAACAGATATGTCCAAATAAATATTTCACATTTATGAAACGCTATGAATCCTGTGAGTCTCATACCAAACTGACGGTGGATGGGCGGCGATCTGCCTCATCTGACCTGTTTATTCAGTGTAATAATTATAGAAGCAAATGAATGCCTTATTACCTCTGAAAATGGGTTTTCTCTTTATATTTCGATAGATAATTTTTAGCTTATGACAGATATTGACAGTTAATCTTGTTATTGTGACGGATGTCAAAAGACCTCATATCCGGAACGAACTGAGCCCATGTGACTTATGCGACTAGAATTTGAGCCGTCTTGCATGTTTTATTTTTACCTTCACAGCATTTTTCTACAAAGGGAAGTAAACATGTAGCAGCTTTCTTTTTCAATGCTATGAGATGCTGCCTGTTTGCTCACACAGAAAGGAGTCCCTGACATTAACTACGATTACGACTAAATAGTCACTGATATGCTGAAAATGATTACGATCATTAGCAAACATTCAGACTTTCTTGTGCAAAAATAGGTTGATGAAAAAACCTCATTATAATGTGTCTTAGTAATGTGTGCATGGTCGCTGAAATGTAAAGAGAAAAATGTCGGTTGATTACAACAGAAGACGAACGTCTTACACTCAAGATAACTGGAAATGTCAGATGAAACGTGTCACGTTCACCTACTGTTGAAAAGAATCTCAGGGTGATGCCGCTCAAGTCTGAAACTGCAAAGCCTTCCAGATCTTTATCGCATGTATGGGATGTGTGTGTGTACGTATACAATATGTGTGTTATGTGCCTCAGGGAGGAAACGTATATATAACCTGAGGTACTGAGGTATAAAAATGAGTGTGTTTTCAGTCAGCACACACACACCAAATCTGTGAACACAGTTATACCGTATACAAATTGGATTTTTCACAGGAAATGTTTTGATCACCAAATTGTCTCAGTTTTCCAAAACTGTTTAGGGGTTTTCTTGTTTGTTTTACAGGGATCTCCCAGTGTCTCAAACCCAAAACAAAGTAAAACTGGGTTAAACTAAACAAGTAGGTAATGTTTGCTTCCATTATATGGAGCTCTCAAGAAAGGAACGATGTTGCTCTTAACCTAGAAGAAATACTCAGTAAAACAACAACAAAAAACAAGACAAACAAAAAAACCACAAAAAACATGAAAAACTGAAAACATTACCACGTAAAATACTCAATAAAACTTTTTTTTTAAATTTCTCAAGTGAATGGTTTACACTTCTGTAGTTTTAGGGAAATGCCTCTGTGATACTGTGACTACATCCTGTCACATAGTCCTACATGCAGGTTCTGGTCAGCTAACTTCACTTGATCGTGTGCAGTCAACTGTACACGTTACTGTTTTCAAGCGTCGGCGTGACGATCAAGATGATTTATGTGTAAGTGTCAAATGCGTGCAGTAACATGAGGTGAGGAGGAAATTGTCATGCAGTCGAAATACTTCAGTTAAGTTAGTGGTTTGGATCACAGTTACCAAGTAACCAAGTCAACCAAACAAGTATGACATAGTCAAAAACATAGACACTGATGTTTATTTTTTGACTCAGATTTTGAATTATGCCGTATTTAGGTGTAGAAAGCTGTTAAACAGAAGCTCTAAAACATATTCCTCCTCGACTACTACGCTTTTCTGTTATTCCGTATTTCTGGCACTTGTCAGCGACAATGTCGGAGCCACGTGTCTTTGAGCCAGCAGACATAACACAGGTGAAGCTGTGTGGGTGCTGACCTCCAGCTCAAAGGACTCTTTGTTGGAACAGGATGACAAATCCATTCGCCTGCTAGGAGAGGTAATTGATCCAGACATCGAAACAATTAATCAGAATGGTGGAACAACCATTACATTTCTGTATACATAGATGACGAAAGGTACCAAAAAGACATGCATTTATTCATAGTTCTCCTAATGTTGTCGTTATTGTTTGTTGTGTTACCTCCCTGTGCCTTTGTTCACGTTCTCTTTGCTATTCAAATTGAATAAATTAAAAATTAGAATTAAATTTTTTTAAATTAAATTTTATTTAAAACAAAAAAATGCTCCTAATGGTGGTCCAGCAGGTGATGTAGTAGTAGTAAACCAGTATTACAGGGGAAGTTATTAAAACCTCTTAAAAGATGGTCAGCGAGTTTTGCACATATTCTCTCTCCAGACAGATGCTTTCTCTCTGTGGCTGACTTTCGCCACAGATGTGTCTGAACATTTCAAAGAGACTTCCACGCCCTCCGTCTGAAATTACCAACTAACCGAGTGTGAGGAATTCCCATTATAATTTATATTTTCAGGAATTCTAAATCGAGACGTGTTGGAACGGAAGCTCTGGCTTTCTCTGGTAGAGAGCGCAATCAGGAGGCGACTGCTGTTATGATGAACCTTTCCACAGTTTCTCTTCTCCCCGAAAAACAATAGACATTCCACATGCTGCAACACCAGCCTTTAGTCGCAGTGTGGTTGTGGGGCTCTTACTGTAAATAGCAGCGTCTAAATAACCTGAGTGCATGTGGAAGCCACAGGATTGACAGGAACGAGGCGCTGGTTGTCTGTGCGTGTGTGTGCCTTTTATATCCAGTGACATTATCAGCCATTGAAACACTTACGGTTGTTTAAATGACTCGTAAGTCTTCCAGCAGTTCATCTGTAATCATTAAGCATGTGGTCAGTGTACGTTGGTCATTCAGGCATCTGGAGCATCCTACCCACCAACCATCTGCACAAGTGATCAGCCCTCGGTTTCTCTTATACATCGATACATTCCTCCAAGCTTTCACGTCTATAATCCTCTGATGAATTTCGGCAGCAGTGTTATTTCAGTCTGCTCATTTTGTGATTTCAAATAACTATAATAACACTGCACTTCATCCCTACATGCACCTCAGCAGAGTAGTTGTGGCAGTGTTATTGGGAGCTAAATTGCATAAAGAAATCTGAGCTTGTCTAGATGGATATCCAGCAGAATTCTTCAAAGATTTTTAAGCCAGCTCACTCATTTTAAAGACTGTGCGTGATGACTCATGTCTGCTCTGACACAAACTCTGAAAAAGGTAAAAGACTTCACCGGAATGCAATTTTTTTTCTACAGAAAAGGTCGGTCATCTTCCAGGTGCCTGTATACGTTGTATCCAACAAGCCACCTATGGACACCAAAAATGATCTAATGAATATTTTTTTTCTCATGAGATATTAAAGCCTAAATAATTCACCAGTAGCAGCGGTATGTACATATTTTATATATATATATAAAGTAACATAATATATCTAATAACGTGTCCATTGTCTTCTCACTTCTGTATCCACAACCCAGACCCATTAAAGTCTCACTATATGCAGATGATGTGTTACTCTCTATCTCTATCTATCTCACTCTCTCTCTATCTCTCTGTCTCCCTCTGACTTCAAAGAAACCAGCTGGCTATTGTCATCAGTGTGATATTTATTCGTCCAGACGTGTTTATACAGTCAATAAACTTAAGCATATTATGAACATGTTTGAATGGACAGAGAGCGCATAGTCGCTCTGCTGTCAGGAGCGTTTTGGAAGGATTAAGTTCCCCAGTGAATCAACAACAACTCTTAGACCCGAAAAACCGTTCCAGCCGTGAAAAACTCATTCCAGTCTGGTACAATAAACAAGACCTGACTTTAATAGTTTTTTTTTGGTCAGCTGTGCGTAGGAAAGTATTACTCATGGGAGTGACATCACATGCTCTGAACTGCAAGTAACATTTTAAAATGCAGCATCCGGGCATTTGATTGCACTTAAGGTATTTATTAGTACTTGGGCTGAGTTGTTGCAAAAATAACGTAATGTGATTCCACAGTATTCTACTGCTGGTTCACTCTCAGCGAGTCATGGGAAACAATAAATGAGAAAGGATAGTAAAAATGTTATTATACTCAGGCGGTGCTCTATAAAACAATGAATTGGAGCTACTGTGACCAATCCCCGTAGGAATGGGCGAAAGTGTTCCTAATATTCGGGGTAATTCAAGCTCTGTAATCTGTGACTATGTGAGGGACACCTGTGCGTCCCAGCTGCTCCGCCCCCTGCCAACATGCACACACATTGACGATAATGCCAGCCTTGACATCCAGAGCGCAGGAACTATCATTTGCATCGCTGGTCCTGCCAAGCCCGCAGCGAGCATCAGTAGACCGAAGTTCTCCCTTTGGCGATCCGCAAGGGAGTAACTGCTGCGTCATCAACTATTACCTTGTCATTACTGGCCAGCGAGCTATTTTCATGATATGTGTTTTCACTGTGCACCTGTGAAAGTGCACCCACCCCTTTTTCAAACACACATTAGCCTTTTTTTTTCCAAGACACACTAACACACAGAGCCTGATAAAGACTTTGGAGTGTGTTTGCTCACTCACTCAGAGCCGTGGAAATGAAAAATGAGTTGATGGTTAAATGTTGGATACACACTTTCTGAGTGGATGTTGTCATGCACACAACAAAAACACACGGAACCAGTTTGGTGTAGGTAGGTGGGCCCTAATTAGCTGATGATGCACCTTTGCAGGAAAAAGCAAAGCCAAGCAACCGTTACATAACGAAGGAAACTCTCGGATCTTTCTTTTCCATTGGCTGCTTCCACGCTGCTCCTGCTGGCGTTCCAGGCGGATCCTTTGTTTTATTGCTTTTCTGAGAAAGAATCCTCCGTGGAACTGTACAAGGGACTCGCCAACAGTCATTTCATATAGAACTAAGTGACAAAACAGTCAGATGAATCAGTCAGGATTCATAAACGCAGCTCGTGCTAACTGGAATACGTAGTTTCCACAATGGAGAAACGCTCAAATCTCTGCATATAGTTTAATGTGACAGTTTGACAATTCTGACTAGAATCTAGAGACTAGATAAGATGCCGAGTCGTGAGTTGTAGCATTTTTTACGATAAGATAAAGCGTTATCTGTCGGTCCAGATTGAGAATAGACCACCACCCAAACAGCAGCATTCAATGCAGCAGCTGTTTCATCCAGTAGAGGGCGCCACTGTGCATTTTTGTGTAAAAGTTGTGGTTTGGGAGTTTCGTTAATGAAAGGGTGGATCATGTACCAAAGATGGACCCATTTGGATTTGGGTCACATCTGTTTAACACTGTGTCAAACATTGGCTTTAGTGGACGGACTGAACGCAGCAGTAACAACAGAAGGATGGTAAATCATTTTTCGTGTATTCGTGCTGTAACTTGCAGTTGTTTTTTGTTTTTCATTTTACACATTCAAAGCTACAATAGAATGAATGCCAATACAGAGTCGTTCACACAAAATTACAGCATTATAGCACGTAAACAGAGAATATTTAGTCACAATTCTACCACCTCCTTGACTCTGTAACCTTAACAAACACACACACACACACACACACACACACACACACAAAATGAATCTTTTTAACAACACAGTGACAACCCTTGTCCTGTGGGAGGTGAAGAGCAGCCTCCTGGCTTTCGTTTCACCATTGTTGCCATCACTGAATATGTGTAACATGATTCCCGTCGTTGCCGTCGTTCCTGACATTCCTGTCCGATGTTTTATTTTTATTTTTTTTTAATCTTTGGAATTCACTTCGTCATCTCTGTCAAAGTCCGAGCGTCGGCGCGTTGACAGAGTCTAAATGATATTTGGCAGAGATTCTCGCAATAGACTAGAAATTTGTACTGATCAATTCAACACTTAAAGCCAAAGTTCACCTGTCACCTGCAGCTCCGTGCATTCAGCAGCATCTGACCTCCACATATGAACGCTGATGGAAAAGAACCGCTCTGAGGCAGCGTTTGTTTCATCCTGCAGTGTAATTGGCCCCATTCACTCCCATTACCAGCTTCAGAGCAGGAAAGGTCAGAGGAAAAAGACTGGAGCTGCCTGGAATGATTGCTTGCAGCTTTCCAGTCTTCCTAAAGCTCCAGCGAAGTGGGGGTATTTGGAGTGGGGTGGTCATACTTTCTCTCTTTCAACTCGTCCCTGCAGGCTTTGATTGCCTCAACCAGACAGACACAAAACCACAAGTGTGGTTTTCCCCGTGCCAGGTCCTCAAAGGATCTGCTCAGCTCTTAATCCAGTTTACTACTTCATACTCCACTCTGTGAAAATATGTTCAGCCGTGATTCTGTCCCTGAGGACTGTTTTACAACAGATGGATCAGATAAAACAACGCAGACCCTCGAGTTGATTCTAATCTTACTTACTGTTTTTACTTTGGAGACAGCAGCGTTAAACATTAAAAGCCAGTTAACCCTTATCTTTAGAAAGTCATACTGAGAGTGAATGCAGATCAGATGTTTGAGGCAAAGAGTCACTCAGGCCTGTCTGTCAATGCACGCTCAGGGATCCGGAGGGATCCAGAGGGATCCAGGAAGAAGCCTCCCTGGAGAGCTGAGGCTTTGTGTTTTATCTAAACACAGAGGTTCTCCTCACAGCTTTTCACAAAGCTGTTGGGATGAAAAGAAAACTGTTGCTTCTGTGATTTGAACAGTCTGATCAGTTATCAGTGTGGTTCTGGTTCTTCCCGACATGTCTTTCTGGAGACGCCTACTGGGTTAGTTCGTCATGACACTAGTTTACCAGCCTGATGGACAAGCTCTGCCACAGGTTGACAAACCACCCTCTGTTGTCACGGCACGACTCCCCAAACGCGTGAATAGGTAGTTTATGGGGGTAAAGTGACACGTGGTCCTGAAATCAGCTTTTTTTTCTGTAGATCCCATTCATCTCCTATGAGGGGAAAATGTTGTTTTTCACAATTTTCGAGGAAATCAAAGGAAAGGAAGTCTGACCCGCAGTTAATAATATTACATGTGATATTGTTCCACAAAAGTGCATCTTTTTATATGGTGGTACAGATGTTATTTTTAATCCAATCACAGCAGAGTTGACAGCAGGTCCACGCTCAGACAAAGCATTCCGACAATGGGCAGGGCTCGTGTGATCGAGACCAGTCGGCCATTTATAAACCCAGACGTCCAAAAGCGGACGTGGTCGGGTTGTTTCCAAATTAAAAACGTTTTGATTGGCGCTGCAGCCAAGGCCACACAGAGCGGAAACGCAGCGGGTTGTTAGCGCAGACACACAAACTCTAAATGACAGCCTGTGTTCAAACGTCGTGTGTTTGGGATCACGCAGCGTCCTGAATCCTTCTTCTTTGTCTGCATGTCACTTCTCGCCTGACCGACGTTCACAGTATCGGAACAAAGCAGCAGCTCGAGTGAGACGCAGAGTCAGGATCAGATAGGAGCCTCAAACTATGCAGGAGAGTGTTCTAACCCCTCACACGGGTGTTAACGACCACATGCACACGTGCACATCTCTTGTCGTCACTCTGTCACACACACACAGTGAAACACTGTGTGTGCAGACACACCTGAGCGTATCGTAGGACGTGGATGACATGAGCTGAGGAATTTCGCCTCTTTACTCATTACCGTTACCTGGATGTCCTCACACAACTCGACCACGTCGCCCAGGAGGACTGATGGTGAAGATCAGATGAGGAATGAAAAACTTCCGTTGAGAGTTCAGCTCAGGAACTATCTGTTGTTGTGTAATCCTGTTGATAGACGGGCTCTCACAGCACAAATGTACGCGAACAACCATAAATAAGTGTTTCTTTTCGTCTAAGATTTGCCCCAAAAACAAAATAATTTCTTCCTTCCACTCTTTGTATCAGAATAGTTTTTGCCCAAAATGGCGTAAACTTACCAACGTACCACTAATAGCGCTACTAATAACATGTACCCTGATGACAGCAGCTACGTTTCCATCTAAAAGTATTCGAATCACTGGGAAAATGCACATTAAAAGAAATAGGACTCCTGTGCGTTTCCATCAAAAGGACTCTCCCCCGCAAATCAACGTATTTTTTTTTCCAAATCAACCACACCCCAGAAGTTGAAAGTACATTTAGTTTGCGTAAATCGGGGTATTTTAGTTTGAATTTTGGCGTTTCATCATTTTCCAATGCGATACGTCTCAGATGCAATTTGCAATTCATCTGTTACCCTTGTCTCGTTGGGCAAAGAGTTAACGATGAAACAGGTTTGTGGTCGGAAAAGGAAACGTCAGAGCAAAAATACTTGAGTCGTAAATCTTTGGCTCACTGGGTCAGACAGTGGAAATAAGATGCTCTGAGAATAATGACCCGACATTAAAAACTGTTGAATGTAAATCAGTTCAGTCGTGAGTAGTTGTTGTTTTCTGTACGTTCCGGTGCCCTGTGTCGTCACACAATAGACACAACAGACCTCTGCAACAGATATAAAAAAAAGAAGTATGCAGTGAAGGTCACAATTTGGCATGTATGTACTAAACGTATTACAGCGAACAGCAAACACACGTGACTCTTATATCAAAGTTTCTCCTCCAGAGTAGTTTGATGCTTGTGCACACCTACACAGGAACGGTTCAGTCAGTACATGTATCAGGTATGTGATTCATCCTACAGGTATGAATGTATAGAAGAAAAAAACGCAGAGGGCCTTAATAAATCAAACAGTTTCAGTTTGAACTGTACTTGTGTGCTGAAAGCTTCACCACGGCAACAATATTTGCGTAGCAGTAGATAAGTATTACTTGGTGTTCTGCCAACGTGCTGATTTCGAGGCCGACTCACTATCAAACCACTTAGAGGTCATTGCTTGTTCGTTTGCTGCGTGCCTTTTGTATCTGTGCAGCGCAGCACGTTTTCTTTTTCCCCCACTCAGACCACAGCTATATAAAGACGGTATAATTACTGGACTGGTCTGAGCGCAGGCTGCCATGCCCTTTCTCTGTCACACACAAACGTATATGAACAGGCGTCTCTTAAACTTGTTCACAAACTTCAGTCTTCAAAGTTCAACTCGGTTTATTTGAACTTTGTCGCTTTTTAGGTCTCTGTGACAAATCAACAATTCAGCAGGGAGGGCACCATGTCCATCATACAAAAGAAGAAATGCCAACATGAGTCAAAACTTTCAAATAGTGTTCTTTTTTTCATTTTTAAATACTTTATTTTTAAAAAATGGAATCATATCCACCGACGTCCATCCATCTGTGGTCAAGGCGACTGGTTGTCCACTGACGGCTGTTGTGACCGCTGTTCCCAGAGGGAATCGTGAACCTTTGCTGTGTGTCAAATCTCATACTTCTGTTTGTACACTGTTTTGCAGTCCTCTATGAACACTACATACTTGTGAAATGCGTAGTTTTCAACGGGGTAGTACTGTCTCAAATCACACGGTGATGTCGCACGCTTACTGGAAATGACGGGAAACTGAACATGAAATTAACGGAAACTTGCTGCCGACGCGCATTTTGCGAATATTTCCAACCCATCAAGCCTCGGACCTCAGTTGTTAAACCTCAGTCTTGTCCAGTGAAGACGCCACAACGTCAATGTGTCAACTGGTAATGTGCAGTGGTTCACTAGCTAGCTAGCTAACCATGTGTCCAGTGTCTCTTTAGCTACAACATGTTGTTTTCCAATTCAACTTCATTTAAAAATGGGCTCAACAGTGTATTCTGTGAAAATGTTTTACATTCATCCATTTTTTGCCCTCTTGTTTCATTCCATCACAGCATATCTTTATTTTTATGTCATTGCACAAGGGACTAATATTGGGAGTGAAACATCCAACCGATGCCCCAGTTGGGAGGTGATGGGAACATTTTCCCACTGCAGATTTTTTTTTTTTCGCCTCAAGGTGTTGTAAACGTATTCTCCCATTGTAAGAAGGATTACAACTTCCACTTGACTTTGAAGTTTGAGGATTTCCAAAACACTGTGTGACTTTTAAGGCTTCTCTCAGAGTTTGGGAGATTTTAATGAGGGGATTTTCAGTTTGAGCAACTGTGCAAGACCTGAGTCATAGATGGCCGGTTCCCATAATCAGCCCATCGTAGCACAGCTTCATACCTGGTAATGCACTTGCTGCTTCATTCCCTCAAAGTAACAGTGTTTCAAATTCCGTTCAGTCTGCGGATTGGTGCAGCCGTCCTTCTAATTTACACTCCCCACAATATTGTATGAAATGTTTCCAGCATGCCGGAATTTTCTGCAATATTGTGGGAAAAAATTCCGTCCCGCTAAGCGTCGCACTGGAAGATTGGAACTGTATATTTGTCAAATTAAATATAATGATAGAGCCATTAGCTCAGCGTAACAGAGGGAAACACTGACCTTGGCTCTGACCGGCCAAATTACAGCTTAAGAACGAAACAAAAATATCACAATGGATGTTTTCCATCAAAATACGGTGATTGTACCAGACCAGAACATGAACAGATGCAGACGTGAGGATGAATGATCCCAGATGTTTGTTCCTGTTTGTTGTGTGAGAGTTTGGCCCTGAGAGTAAGAGAGACACAAAATAATGGAATAAAGTAATTCACACTCACCTCTTTGACTTCCAGAAACATCTCTGGAGGATTTCTGACAAGCACCATTTCCCACATAGAACAAATACTTCAAAAAGTTTGAATCATTGAACACGATTTGCCATGGTAACAAGATAATGGACGTAATGTGGCCTTGAAATGAAATGTCATTGTCAGAATACTAAAATTCAAGGAATCAATGTTTCATATGCACAGAAAGAGAACATGTTGTACAAATTCTTCCTTTGCTTCCCTTGAATGCCAGGTACAATAGCTAATGATAAATATAATAAATACCAAATACTGCAAATAATAATTGTGCAAACAGTACAAAATAGTGCTGCAGTACGAGATACCACTCCATTTACAATACAGATATAAACTATGCAAAGTTATGACAGTTGTATTAAGAACTTACAAATGCTGTGCAAAAGTGTGCATATATGTGCAACAAGGTCAGCTCTGTGGGGTTATATGGGTTATATTATATACATTTTGTAAACAGTTGCACATCCCAGCTGTGTCTGAGCCCAGATGTTTGCCCCAGATGTTCCCTTTCTTTACAGTTACTCATCCTTTTGTCAAACATGTCTTCATGTTGAGTATTTAAGCCTCGGATGTCGTCGCCGTGATTGGAGTCAGACCAGCTAAATGTGTGTGCAGTCACGTACCGCTGCAGACAGTTCTCTGTTTGGGGCTACTGTTGATTCACTACAGAGCTGAGGACCTGCAGCTGTGCCTCAGGTCACTGTTTTTCTCTCCTCACCTGACACAAGTGGGATGAAAGGGGAAAAAATACTTGAGCCTGGTTGTAGCAACATCAAAAATGGGCCGAAACATGAGCCCTGTTGTACCCCATTACTTAAGGAAAGTTTTAAAAAATTCACTTTATGTTCATGTCTTAACATATAATGAGTTTCTTTTGACTTTCCTTACGTTTTTCTCTCTTGAAAAAGACGCAAACTCCCCAAATATCTGATAAAATGTGGCTCAGTGATATGATGCGCTTTATGTGAAGCTTGTACCTGTAAAGTTTAGGTGTCGACGCTGCCCTCTGTTACGACTGGTGAGGAACATCGACTTGCCCAACGTTAAGTCATGTTCTCTCTATACGGTGACAATCTCCCAGACGCCGCTGTGTCAATGATTTGTGGTTAATATGGTTCCTCTTTTGTGTTTTCTGCTAAAAATATCTTGGCATCTGTAATTTTGAAGTCTCCTGGAAATCAAAGGTCACACTCTGTTGCACTTGGATGACTTGCGCATGAGTGTAAGATGCAAAGATATTCTATTTTTTGGCAGAACTGAGGATAGATGAGTGGTGAAAGGTCTTCAAGCAAATAAGTCCAGACCTGGACGACTGAGAACCTTCACAGACAAGAGGTGGAGGAGGGAGAAGATGAAGAAGAGGCGGAGGAAGAAGAAGAAGAAGAGGAGGAGGGGAAGGAGGAGGAGGACCAGCGGGTGGAAAGCGGGGCTGAAGGAGCAGCAGCCGTCCGTCCCTGTCAGTCGGTGTTTACCAGCTGCAGCTCGTCAGCGGCGGTGGACGATGTGGAGCAGCGGCTCAGAGCGACTGGACCGGTGTTTGAGAGCTGAGTGATTCCAGACTCCATGTGTCTGCTCCTCACCAGGGATGAGTTGGCTCCTGGTGTGGATCCTTACAGCAGCAGGGATTCAACAGGTGGGACCTTCTCCTTCTTCATGGTGTAGCTGTCAGGATGCAGAAAGTCTTCATCATCATCTGATTACAGCTTTCTCTCATGTACAAATGGAACATCATACTAGATGAGTGCAGGTTTCTTTTATTGTGAGGTGAAGTGATGTGTCGCCACCTCAGTCGCTGATTCCCCTCTAAAAAACCACCGGATTTTATTCAGTGCCGTTGTGAGACGCTTCCACTGCAGCTTCACACGTCTGTTGTACATCAGCGCCCCCGTGTGGTCAAATAGCAGAAGTTGCTGTCATTTTCTTTTTGGCCCACAAAGTTAGCCCTGCAATGCAACACTCAAAAAGTGACTTTTTGCAACCAATTTTTTACTTGAAATATGCCAAGAAACCTGACAGTGGTTCAAGTTTTGTTTTTTTTTTTGCATCTTTTCCTTTTACAAATACTTTTGTACTTTTTAAGTGAAGATTTGCTTTACAAGTGAAAATTGTCCTTAAACAAGCTGCTTTGACATTTGATTAGAGATAAGACAAATACTCAGCGTAAGAATTGTTGTCTTAGTAGAATTTGTGCAGGTTACAGCTCAATCTCAGGGTTCAAACATTCCCAGAAGAACTTCAATGGCAGAATTTATCATGAGTGTTTCTTTTTCGATCAAGAAATGGGTTTTCTCAAAAAAAGAAATGGAAGAACTGTTTTAAAAAGTGTGAGGAGCCAATGAACCTGAGGAGAGACACAGGTGGAGCAGTCGAACGCAGGTGGAAGCTGAATAGCACGGACGTGAGGCCAGACGAGACAATCGTCACCAGAATAAAACAGGAAACCGTAAAGAAGAATCATAAACAAACAGGACCTGAGGGGTCTGACGGGTTGTGACAGAGAGGCAGGAAGCAAACGTACGTCCGTCCTCCGTCTTTAACTGCCACAGGATGATTCTCTTCCATTTACTGGCTGAAACTGCCTGAGCAACTGATGATGATAGTAAGTTAACACAGAGATTCGTGGTTAGAACATGAATGTTCTAGGAAACATGTAACTACAACACCAATAATTCATCACTGACATTTAAACGTGATAACACAGGTCCTATCTACTCTGATTATTTTTGATGGACGTGATGTTTTAGGAACATTATGTCAATGGATTATCAACTACATGTATTGTTAAATGGGTTTTTTTCCTTCTGTGTACTTTTTAAATATTTGATAAAGGAGAGCGTCTTTGAGTGACAGTTTGTCCGTCCCTCCCTCCCCGTTTTTTGGGGAGCCGGCGTTCTTTCGAGCGTCCTCCTCCCCCTGAGGAAAGGGTTTGTCCGTGCATGTTTATCGTTGGATCTGACCAGAGGGTGACAGGGAGAATACATCAAATCCGCAGAGGCACAGGGGTCGTCCGTTCATGTCGTAACAGAGAAAACAGGCTTTTGTTAGGTGTGTAGAGGTCAAATACAAGATAAGGTTAAGGGGGTTAAGGGGTGTTAAGGGGGAAAAAAGAAAAGGTTGTTTCTAGCAGCCTGCCATTTTATTTGGTGCGTTGTTTCAAAGGCTGACATTTAGTTCAAGAGGGGGGAAGATTGACCGATGCCATAATTACCTCGTGAGCCGCCGTCGTCCGTCCAGGGTGACGGACAGCGACGGTCCACTCGGCTGCAGGCGCAGTGACCTGCTGATTGAAACTCATTTATCTTGGTCGGCTGTCGTACACGTGTCAACGCCCGGAGTTTAACAGACGCTGGATGTCACTTACATGTGTGAAAGTGATGACAGTCATGCGTTATTATAATGATCTTTTTATGAAATAGACCCAATGGTTGATGAGATAGACTCAGTTTTATTATGGCGATGACATTTTCCAGCAGAGGCCTGAACACTGGCGCAGGACTCAAAGGGTTAAACTGTGTGACACAGATCTTTTGACTGAGTAAGGTTGATGAAGTTTGATCGGCCGTCGTCTCCTGCCGTAACTCACTAAAGACCAAGCTCGTGTCCCTCGTCTCGTTCCCGTACATCGGTTGACAACACGTGTACCTTTTGATCTCTGCGACCTCCCACAACTACAGCTTCGGTCACGGCGGTGCGTCGAGCCGATAAGAGACCAGCGGAGCGTGACCATTTCCGTTTTCTCATGTCCTCCGTCAGCCTCCTTCAGTGTCCAAAAAGTGCCTTTTCTTGTCAGGACCCCTGTGAGGACGTCCGAGCCTCAGTCAGCCTCACACGTGCGCTGTTCCCTCAGAACATCTGCTTCACAGCACAGAGGGGCTTTTTATTTTATGTTCTTGGCAGCGGACGCAGCAGTTTGTACCAAATTGATCGGCCCTTCTTTTGGCAGGACTTTTCAGATGCTCTGCTGGAATAATCGCAACAGGTTAACAACCCCCACCCACCCACCCACCCCCCCTTTTTCTTTTTCTTCTTTTTTTACAAGCTTTTTTAATGTGTCCCAGAGGTGGGACTTAATCAAAGTCAGATCAGGGATATTAAGAAGGTTAGAGATGGTGTTGTGTTTTCAATAAAACGGGGTGCTACAAATATTTATGCCCCCCCCTCCCAACGTCTTCACTCTTTCCAGGCCTACTCCCAGAATTCCACTGCCATGCCGCCGGCCTCAGCCGTCACGCCCCCAGATGCTGGGACGTACAACCGAACTCAGTACTGCAAATGGCCGTGCGAGTGTCCCCCGGACCCCCCCCGCCTGTCCGCCAGGTGTCAGCCTCCTCATGGACGGCTGCGACTGCTGCAGGACCTGCGCCCGGCAGGTGGGGGAGGTGTGCAACGAGGCGGACACCTGCGACTACCACAAGGGGACTGTACTGTGACTACAGCTCGGACATGCCTAGGTACGAAAAAGGAGTGTGTGCATGTAAGTGTCACTCACAGAAACTGGTTTTACACAGACCAAAAGTCTTTTTTTTATTTTGTCAATCAGTGTGATCCCTCCCCATCACACACACACACACACACACACACAGCTTCAGCTCACCTGATTCCAATGAACACCAAGAGCCCGTTAGGGAGCTTTAGAATCAAATCAACCATTTAAATTAAGTTTGACCCCCCCTGACCTGCAACTGCAAAGTCATTATTCTTTGTGTTTTGTCACCCAATAAGCATAATCTTTTATCTATTATTATTATTATTCACGCACAGTGGTCGTATCCAATTATATTCCCATAGCACATGTAGGAAAGTCCCTGCCTCTGTTCCCCATTTCCAACAGTTTGTCAGGTAATAGACCCATCCGATGGAGCGTAGAGGGGGTCGAGTGGAATCCATGTTTGAGCTTACATTGGGTAAACCTCCCTTCAGCCTCCCTGAGGAGTTTTCCCCGAGTTTGCTACTATTCTATTCCATTCTTCCTCATTCAGTTCACGTTTAATTTGACACCGTATGGAGAATATCTGCGTCTAGTTTTGTTAAAGATGGAGCATGACTGGACACAAGCGTTGTCATGTCCGTGTGCTCGGTGTGTGTTAGTCTGTTGACAGCAGCGGCAGGTGTGTGATGCACCTGCCAAGAGGAACATTTTGCGCATCCAAACGTTAAAATGTGCTCACCGACGTCCTTGTTAACACTGGTATTTATTTCTGTGTCTGTGTAGCACACACATCTGCTCAGTTCCTAACGGTTGTCGTGAGTTGGACACACAATCTGTTTTCAGTGATAACAACGGCTGGAGAGCTGTTTTCGTAATGACTGACAAAGCTCTGAGAACTGTTTTTTGTTCCCAAACTCATGTTCCAGTGCGTTCCATTGTTTGTGCTGTTGGTCTGAGGTTTCTCTCCCCATGTGATCTCAGCCTGCAGCACAGACTAGAGCTCGTCCTCCTCGTCCTCCGACGACGACGCCGTCCGTAGCTCTGTCCGCCATCACGACGCTGCTTCCTGTAACATGTGACTCGTTCCTCTCCGCTAGACATGGTGGGGACGGGCTGCGAACACGATGGCATCATCTACCGCAACGGGCAGAGCTTCAAGCCCAGCTGCAAATACCAGTGTGTGTGTGTGAACGGCGCCATCGGCTGCGTGGCGCTGTGCACCGAGTCCCAGCCCCCCCGGGTGTGGTGCCAGAGCCGCGCGCGGGTCAAAGTCCCGGGGCGGTGCTGCGAGCAGTGGATCTGTGACGAACCCAAGAGAGGCCGCAAGACGGCGCCACGGCACGCGGTGGAGGGTAGGACGCCATCGAACTAGAAACCTGGAGTCAGGGACGTCCTGTCCGCCTGATTCCTGAGTGGTACTCTATGAAAAAAACAGGAAGGAAAGAAGCTGTGGGAGGTGTCGGTCGGTGTGACAACGGCTCTGGGCGTGTTCCGTGTGCGGGGACGTGCGCGTCCTTTCCCGTGAACGGCCGCACACTGACGTCGGGGTCGTTATATCACGGACATTATATCACAGCTCCATGATTTGTGTTTAAAATCGTTAATAACTGATCAATTAATTACATTTAAAACATTATTAACTTTGTTTTGTTTTGTTTTTTAAAGAATTTGTGCTCATCACTAAAGTTAATATCTGTTTGATTGGCTCTTCTGTCCGTTGTCAGTTTACCCAGCGGAGAGCAGGAGCTGGCACAGGAACTGCATCACCCAGACTACCTCATGGAGCCCCCTGCTCAAAGACCTGTGGCCGCGGCCTGTCCCTGAGGATCTCCAACGCCAACGACCAGTGTGAGCTGGTCAAAGAGTCCCGGCTCTGCAACCTGCGGCCGTGCGAGGTCGACATCACCAAACACATCAAGGTCGAGGCCGCCGATTGAAGCATTGAAGGCTTCTTAGGGACTTATTTTAGTCACGTGTTCCAGAGATTGGATTTTGGTCAAAATGATGCAGTAATTTCACGTGTTCTGTCCTTCTTCTAGCTGCTGGCATCTGCTGTCGCACTCAGAATCAGAAAAAACTTGATTACTATTACTTTGCTTTCCGTTTTAACTCTGTAGAAAACAGAATGAAACTTTCCTCGAAGGTTTTTTTAAAGTGATATATTGTTTTTTTTTTCCCTCCCTCCATCAGCCCGGAAAGAAATGTCTGAACATCTACAGGGAGGACCAGCCCTTCAACCTCACCATCTCCGGCTGCACCAGCAAGAAGCCCTACAGGCCCAAGTACTGCGGCGTGTGCACCGACGAGCGCTGCTGCATCCCCTACAAGTCGAAGACCATCGACGTGGAGTTCCAGTGTCCCAACGGGTCTGGGTTCAGCTGGAAGATGATGTGGGTCCAGGCCTGTTTCTGCAACCTCAGCTGCAAAAACCCCAACGACATCTTCGCCGACCTGGAGAGTTACTATGGAAACTCTGAAGTCATCAACTGAGACTTTCCTCCTCCTTGTTTCTCACGCAGCGTTTTCATGTAAATGATTGAATACAAAGGCTTTTGGTCTTGTTTTTTCCTATTGGAAGAATCTGTAAATACGAAATGCGCGTGTCTCCAGAGTGGATGGATGGAGCCTGACGAGCTTTTACACAAAGACAAATGTTAAAGTAAACGGAGACATTTATAAGACTTAATTTATTTCTGTAGCTTTTCAGCTCACAATGGAGACGAGTTTTGACCTTTTCCAACCCACCGATGCACCCCCCCCCCCCCCAGTTTTTGGAAAGACGATGATGTCAAGTCATGAAAATACCGTGTGGATGACAATAATGGCTGTTGGAGGTCGGCTTCAACG
The DNA here is from genome assembly GCF_965212315.1 of Lampetra planeri. Lineage (NCBI taxonomy): Eukaryota > Metazoa > Chordata > Hyperoartia > Petromyzontiformes > Petromyzontidae > Lampetra > Lampetra planeri. Next base: position 23,218 of record NW_027614170.1, read on the forward strand.
CTCACCTGTACGTCATCGTCTACGTTCGGTGAATTCAGCCATCGCTGATCGTGAATATTGTATTTCCGACGTTGGTTCCTTCACCTTTCCACGTCTGAACTCACACGAATCCGATTCGATGAGCTTCCCCCCCGTTTGTTGTCATACAGATGGTGTGACAGTGTAATGTCAAATGAGTCTTTATTTCAATTATCAAAGCAATTTAACTCTCAAATGTTAAATTGAATTCCCTACTGCCCCTTTTTATATATTACTTTTGTTTCAAAAAGGATTTGTCTCCATAAAATCCGATAACTTACAAGTGTTGTTTTGTGGATAAATATGACCAAAGAAAAGGACACAGTCAGGGATGTTACATCAGTTACACATTTTTATTGTCTTTTTTTTGAATAAATACAAACTGTTATGTCATTTTAATGCTTTTCTACAGCATTAGACACTGGTGCGTCGTCGCATCTTTACAAAGCCGTGTATGTTCTAGAAAGCAAATGTTGCCGTAGTGCAAGTGAAAATACAGGAGTAGAAGGTGTCAGGTAAGTTCTATGGCTACCTTGGTGTTTATATGTGGACGTCACATCACTCCTACAGAGTGAACTATTCCATGGCACTTCTTTGTTCCGTTGTGCTTGATTGCATAGAAATCATCATATAAAAGAGATTTTTTTGTTTTTAAATTCTTTTGTTTGTCTGAAGCCGTGATCCATTAATAAAGCATAAGAGGAGAACGTTTTTGATTCGCGACAAAGACTCACTGGAATGTTGAAGAAGATGATTCCTGAAGAGATCGATAAGGTGTATTTCACCAGAGAAAAATGAGACATTGGCAAGATGAAACAACAATATTTGCTGTACATACATAAACCTGAAGTATGTCCCTTAAGTTTTAAAGATACATCGCAATTTGTGAGGCCGGTTTAATTGTTTTTCCTTTACGAGTGCCTCTCCCATTTTCTCTCCACATCTACAAATCTGCTCCTACGTACAAACGACGACACTTTGGACATGGAAAAAATACAGAGTAAATGATCAAACAAGTACAGCGAGAACAGAATACAGTTGGGTACATTCGAGAAAAGCTGTGTCAGTATGGTGAAAACAGGAACCGGAGCAGAGATGGAGGTTAAAACATATTAAAATGTACGTGACTATGATACACGTACACGCCGGTGTACTCGCAGCCACAGCGTTTTCGACATTCTCTGATTCGGTGTCTCGACCCACTGCGCTGCCCGGAACTGCACACTCACCGGACGGAGGAGCTCAGACGTGTGGGAGTCCCCCAGGGATTACAACTAGACACCTTGTTTTTGATATTGGAGCATCTCAGCGGCGCCAAGTGTCCATTGTGCGTCAACAGTGGGAAGGAATGCGTGTCGGTTTGCAGTTCGAGGCAGCGCAGCTCAAGTCGAGGGATCTCCAGAGGTCTAAAGGGCGGAGGTGTGTGTGTGTGTGTGTGTGTGTGTGTGTGTGTGTGTGTGTGTGTGTGTGTGTGTGTGTGTGTGTGTGTGTGTGTGTGTGTGGCGGGGGCGGGGGGGGGGTCGCTTAGCAGGACACTTCGGTGGACTTGGGCACAGCCTGGTCCACGTTGCTGTTGGCTGTGCCGTCCATGGAGCCGGCTGTGTGGGAGCGGCCGCGCTGGTTCTCGGTGGTGTGGCTGCGGCTGCGGGGGCCCTCGTTGGTGTGAGAGCGGGAGCGGTTGCCCTCGCTGGTGTGAGAGCGGGAGCGGTTGCCCTCGAAGGAGGTGACGCTGGAGTTGGAGGCGGTGCGGGAGCGGACAAGCCGGGTCATGCTGGCAGAGGGCACTGAGGGGGAGAGGAGCCGTTAGCAAACACTGTTATATATGAACATATTATTTACCCAAGAGGTGTTGTCTCAAGGGAGAGGTTGCAATCTGAAACTTGGCCACTAGATGTCACTAAATATTATGCACTGATTCCTTGTCATGGAATTCTTCTTTTTTAAATGTACTTTTCATTTCATTCAGAGGCAGCTGTAGCAACTTATGGTTTCCAAAGATTTTAACATGAACAAAGTCTTACAGTAGAAAGTTTACAAAGTTTAAAAAGCTAATAAAATTATGATAATAATCTGTTATTATATATAAATTACATTTTCCAAATATGTTTAAACTATTTTCATTTTTTTCTCATTATTAGGTTTTTCTGATTTGTTTTCTTGTGTGACGATGAAGTCTGGCACACTGTTTTTTATTAGTAGTAGTTGTTGCTTCTTCTTCATCCGTTAGACATAAACCAGCCTTATCAAACCATTATATTGTACCACAAATATCTGGAACTGACCTCAGATTGACTTTGACCTTTCACACCACCAAGTACGGGGGGTTGTTTACTAACCCCCGACTCAGCGCAACGTGGCAGAAAACTGATGTGTACAGGTTTGTCGGTCCTGAATACTCACTGTATCCCATGCCCTGGATGAAATACTTGAAGGCTTCGGTCAGTTTTCCAGGCTGCGAAGAAGGAGGACACATGTTGCTTCACATGTTTGCAGAACGGTCTGTCGCCCAGCAGCTGACGGCTTCGGTCTGAGGTATGACTGCTGCTATGAGCGGGTCTGCGCGGGGCGGAGGATTACAACCTGACGAGCGGCGCTTCATGTTTTCTAATGCTCTTACATTCTCGTGACATCTGTCCATTAGCCGGCCCTGTCTGACCCGACTGCACGTCGTCAACGAGGCAAGTTTCTGTCACACACAAATACACACCTGGTCAACCTGGGGCATCCCGCCGCAGTCAGCCATCTGTAGGGAGCAGGGAAGACACAAAAGTGGCCATTAGCATTTAGCGTGTTGACGCGTGTACGTTCACACCGCGGCAGCCATCACCCCCCATTACACACCACATGTCCCACACGGCACACGTTGTCCCCGTTCTCCACGTAGACCCTGAATACTTAACCCCAATTTATGGCCCCATGTTAGCTCAAACCGGACGTTAGGTTTCAGCCGTGGACCATTTAAGTCGCCATGGGCCGACACAAGTAGGTCAGTTGCTGGTGGCAGCGTGCGTACGCACGTCGCCTGACCGAGATCTTCGACCGCTGGTTAATATGTCACCAGGTAACTGCTGAGACACGGGAATCTTGTCGGCGGACGCCTTTCCACTGAGGCGATTAAAATCAGAATGATGATGGATGGCGGCTTGGCGGGGAGGGGGAGGGGAGGGGAGGGGAGGGGAGGGATGGATGGAGAGGAGCGGAGCGGAGGTGTAATGTAAGAACTGTACCTTGAGCAAGGTGGTCCTGGTTGGGTCCAGCTTGGTGTTACACTCAACCTGCAGGAACAAAGCCAGTTAGTGTATTTCCACGTATTTTATTAAACATTGTAGGATTTGGGGGGTTATGAATTACACAGACCCCGGCTGACTTTTGTTCCCGGCTCCGTCTCAGTTCAGGTACAACTAAGTGTTTAATGTTGCATATTTCTCTCGCTTAAATAGGTGACTGGAGTGGAAAACACGTCCAGAGCCAATTGGCTGTGGTGGGAAGTCTACTCATTAGTATTAGAGACACGTTTCAGTGGAAGAACTCACCACGGCGTCCACGGCTGGAGAGCTGTCGCCCACCACCAGCAGAGACGGGCACCTGGGGGACGAAGGGAATCACAGGTCTGCCTCGCTCCGAACATCATGTTGGGGATTCAAATCCAAACAAGAAACTTACTTGAGGGTTCTGTTGTTGCTTCCGGGGACCGGCCTCTCGATTTCCAGATCCCTCGGCTGTTAAGACACACAGACGTTAGAACCGAGGATAGATTTAATTCACTTTTGTCCAAGACTTAAACAGCGAATTACTGTGTTGTTCTCAAAGGTAGAAGTTTGTGGCGACGATGAGACAAATTGTTTGAAGAGCAGGAGCTCTACAACCAGCAGGGGCGGAGAAAATGGGAGGATTCATCCACCAGACACAGTGCTATAATTCTTACGATGCCTTTATCTTCTCCGACAACGGAAGGGGAGCCGTACACTTTGAACTTCAGCGCAACTCATGCTAGGGAAGTTGGCATGTCCGTGCATTTTACACTCAGGGTTTGAGGCGCTAGCTTTGAGGGGAAAGGTTACAAATGACACCTTTTGTGTTGTTTTGGCTTTGGAATGTCTCGTTAGGAATTCCCCTCCATCTGCGTTGGAGGCGTCTGCGTTTACCTTTCGTAGGACTTGACGAAGAGCTGCAGGTTGAACTGGTTCATGTTGTTGATGATGTGGTGACGGTACGTTCCCACCAGGTCCTGGTTGTGGTGGATCTCCTCCTGTAGCGACCCAAAAACAAAGTCTGTTCAACTCGCCTGTGACCTAAAAACCTACAAAAGCCAGTACGAAGGTACTTCCCAGTACCACTGTGCCTCAATGTTTAGTGACTCTGAGATTTTGGTACCAGACACCAGAGCTCAAGAAAGTACTTGAATACCTTTCCGAAGAGGTGGGTGATGATCATGTCAGGCAGGGCGTGGGTCCAGCCGCTGATCTGACGGTGGACAATAATACACACTCCGTTTTCATGCAACGAGTATTTTTCTCGGTAGGATGAGGTAGTGTGTGTGTGTGTGTGTGTGTGTGTGTACCTTGTGTGCAGCCCAGTCCATCCAGCCCTCAGCACACGGGTTGATGTTGATGAGCACCAGACCCTCCACCATGTTTGGGTAGTCGAGCTAAGTACACACCGAACGTTGAAATCAAATGTTGGTACTCAAGTAGAACGACAACGTCTGAACCCAACAGCTGCCTGGTAACCTCATGAAATTAAATTAGCCATCAAGACACGATGAGTGTGGGCAGGTAAGACAACGTCATAAGCTATCAAGCTATGAACAGTGGATGCAGTGTCTTCTTTGGTGGTCCCATCTTTTGTGGAATTTGCCGGCATGTTGTTATTAGCACACATTGATTTTCAGTTGCAGGAGATTCTGCAGGAGGGGGTTAACAGATTCATCTCTGTGTCCCCACAGTGAGACGTCCTGCCGAGCACAATGTTAGTGTTGAGCTGATCTGGAACATTCCAGAGGTTTTTATGGCTCAGCAGGATCAAGCAATAAGCAGTGTTACTTTGCCAAAATCAGCAACGAAAAAAAAAAAAGAAGAAGAAATACGTTAGCTGGTGCTAATCCCTCGATTGATTAAAACTCATTATTACTAAGCCTGATTGAGAGGGCACGGGGGGGGGGGGGGGGGGGGGGTCTTACAGCGAATCTGGTCAGAATGTAGGCCCCTGCTCCGATGCCTAATCCAATCACACTCTTCAGCCTGGAGGACACAGAGATGGATGGAGACTGTTAGAACACCAGGTGATGACCCCATCTCAGACTGGGGTGTGAACAGTCAGCGACGAAACTGCAGCTCAACTTACCCAAAATGCTTCAGCACCAGAGGGAGCGTCTCGGAGACCTGGTCCATCGACGGGTACTCGTATCTGGAGCACACAACGTGTTAATTATTACAGCGCCGTCAGCCATTCACATCATGCTCCAACAGTTTAGATTAGGTCGAGCAAGATAAACACGCGTCCCCCGCGACACACCGGCGGACAAATTAGGCCAACCTGAGAACATCCGCACTGATCTACCCACCGGGTCAAAGTTCACAGACTGCCTGACATACATTGGACGGCTGGGGCTGTGTGTTTGCCCAGTGTGTGTCTGGCTCACCCAGTGGAAAACGTGTTAGCTCCCTCATGCTGCCCGGGGGCGTCCACGTGACACACGGCGAAGTGCTGCATGATCTCTGACATGTCTTCGTGGTTGAAGAGCGTGTCCCAGCAGGTTTTGTCTGGAAACACGACGAGGGCGGTGAAGGAGACGCGTAAGGTTCATCAGGTGGGGAATGACAACGACAACATCTCCACCACGTCAGCGTCGGAACGACCGATGTTTACGTTGACGGAAGGGGATGAGGTTCTTACGGTTCAGTCCGATGTCATGGTAGGTGAGGATGACTGGTCTGTCCCCTTTGGGAACCCCCTTCATGGTACAGTGGATTCGTCCACAAGGAGTCTCCACGTCGTGCTCCTGCAAGACGTCAAACCAACGTTAGAATTAAAAGTGTGAACAGAAAAAGG
>NW_027614171.1:0-29282 GCF_965212315.1 Lampetra planeri
ATCCAGGAGAGAGAGGGGATCCAGGAGAGAGAGGGGATCCAGGAGAGAGAGGGGATCCAGGAGAGAGAGGGGATCCAGGAGAGAGAGAGGGGATCCAGGAGAGAGAGAGGGGATCCAGGAGAGAGAGGGGATCCAGGAGAGAGAGGGGATCCAGGAGAGAGAGGGGATCCAGGAGAGAGAGGGGATCCAGGAGAGAGAGGGGATCCAGGAGAGAGAGGGGATCCAGGAGAGAGAGAGAGGGGATCCAGGAGAGAGAGAGACACACACAGAGACACAGACAGAGAGAGACAGAGAGAGACAGAGAGAGAGAGACACACACACAGAGACACAGACAGAGAGAGAGACAGAGAGAGAGAGAGACACACACACAGAGACACAGACAGAGAGAGACAGAGAGAGACAGAGAGAGAGAGACACACACACAGAGACACAGACAGAGAGAGACAGAGAGAGACAGAGAGAGAGACAGAGAGAGAGAGAGACACACAGAGAGACACAGACAGAGAGAGACAGAGAGAGACAGAGAGAGAGAGACACACACAGAGACACACAGAGAGACACACACACAGAGACACAGACAGAGAGAGACAGAGGGAGACAGAGAGAAAGACACACACAGAGACACAGACAGAGAGAGACACAGAGAGAGACAGAGAGAGAGACACACACACAGAGACACAGACAGAGAGAGACAGAGGGAGACAGAGAGAAAGACACACACAGAGACACAGACAGAGAAAGACAGAGAGAGACACAGAGAGAGAGACACACACAGAGACACAGACAGAGAGAGACAGAGAGAGAGAGACACACACATAGACACAGACAGAGAGAGACACACGCAGAGACACAGACAGAGAGAGACAGAGAGAGAGACACAGACAGAGAGAGACAGAGAGAGAGAGACACACACATAGACACAGACATAGACACAGACACAGAGACAGAGACACAGACACAGAGAGACACAGAGACACACATAGACACAGAGAGACAGAGAAAGAGACAGAGACACACATAGACACAGACACAGACAGAGAGAGAGACAGAGACACAGAGTGACACAGACACAGAGAGACAGAGAGAGAGACAGAGAGACACAGACAGAGAGACACAGAGACACAGACACAGAGAGAGAGACACAGAGACACAGACAGAGACAGACACACACAGACACAGAGATACACAGAAACACAGACAGAGACACACAGAGACACAGACAGAGACACAGACAGACACAGAGACACACAGAGACACAGATAGAGAGACAGACAGAGAGAGACACAGAGAGACAGACATAGACACAGTGAGAGAGACACACAGAGAGAGAGACAGAGACACAGAGAGACACAGTGATAGAGAGAGAGACAGAGACACAGACAGAGAGACAGAGAGACACAGACAGAGAGTCAGAGAGAGAGAGAGACAGAGACACAGAGAGAGACAGAGAGACACAGAGACACAGAGAGAGACAGACAGAGAGACACAGACAGAGAGAGAGACAGAGAGTCAGAGAGAGAGAGACACAGAGACAGACAGAGAGAGACAGAGAGACAGACAGAGAGAGACAGACAGAGAGTCAGAGAGAGAGACACACAGACACAGAGAGAGAGAGACACAGAAAGACACAGACAGAGAGACAGAGAGACAGAGGCACAGAGAGAGAGGGAGGCACAGACACACAGAGACAGAGTGAGACAGAGAGAGAGAGGCAGAGAGACAGAGAGAGACACACAGATACAGACAGATACACAGAGAGACACAGACAGAGACACGGAGAGACAGATAGAGAGGGAGACAGACGCAGAGCCACAGAGAGACAGACAGAGAGACACAGAGACAGACAGAGAGACACAGAGACAGACAGAGAGACAGACAGAGAGAGAGAGACACACACAAAGACAGACAGAGAGACAGAGACACAGAGAGAGAGGGAGACAGAGTGAGACAGAGAGAGACACAGAGACACAAAGAGACAGAGAGACAGAGACACAGAGACAGAGTGAGACAAAGAGAGACAGGGTGAGACAGAGAGAGACAGAGAGAGACAGAGAGACACAGAGACAGCGAGACACACAGAGAGACACAGACACAGAGAGACAGAGACACAGACAGACAGAGAGTGTCTGTCTGTGTCTCTGTGTCTGAGTCATAGAGACAGAGGGAGACACAGAGAGGGAGAGACACAGAGACACAGAGAGACACAGAGAGACACAGAGACACAGAGACACAGAGACACAGAGAGACACGGAGAGACAGAGAGAGAGACAGATACACAGAGACACAGACAGAAAGAGACAGAGAGACACAGAGAGACACAGAGAGACACAGAGAGACACAGAGACACAGCAGGGAGACACAGAGAGACACAGATAGACACAGAGACACAGAGACACACACAGATAGACACAGAGAGACACAGAGACACACAGCAGGAAGACACAGAGATGCCAAACGGTGGACAGGATGATGGGGGAGATCATTCACGTGATTGCAGGTGAGCAGAGTACTCACCCACTCACTCACTCACCCACTCACTCACCCACATCACTCACTCCACTCACTCACCCACTCACTCACCCACTCACTCACCCACTCACTCCACTCACTCACTCCACTCACTCTCACCACTCACTCACCTCACTCACTCACTCACCTCACTCACTCACTCACTCACCCACTCACTCCACTCACTCACCCACTCACTCACCCACTCACTCACCTCACTCACTCACTCACTCACCTCACCCACTCACTCACCCAAACTCACTCACGCACTCACTCACCCACTCACTCACCACTCACTCGACTCACGATAACTCACTCAGATCACTCACTCACTCACTCACTCAGCCACGTCACTCACCCACTCACTCAGCCCACTCACTCACCAGCTCACTCACTCACTCACTCACTCACTCACTCACTCACTAGCTCACTCACTCACTCACTCACTCACTCACTCACCCAACTCACCCACTCACTCACCTCAATCACTCACTCACTCACTCACTCACCACTCACTCACCACTCACTCACCCACTCACTCACACCACTCACTCACTCACTCACCACTCACTCACTCACTCCACCTCACTCACCACTCACTCACCCACTCACTCACCTCACTCACTCACTCATCACTCACCCACTCACCTCACCCACTCACTCACCCACTCACTCACACTCACTCACTCACCACTCCACTCACTCACCCACTCACTCACACTCACTCACCTCACTCACCCACTCACCCACTCACTCACTCACTCACCCACTCACTCACTCACTCGACCACTACTCACTCTCCACTCACCCACTCACTCACCTCACTCACTCATCACTCACTCACACTCTCACTCACTCACTCACTCACCCACTCACTCACACTCACTCACTCCAACGATCACTCGACCCACTCAAAGCTCACTCACTCACTCACTCACTCATCACCACTCACTCACCTCACTCACTCACTCACTCACTCCACTCACTCACCTCACTCACTCTCACTCACATCACCCACTCACTCACCCACTCACTCACTCACTCACTCACCCACTCACTCACTCACTCACTCACCCACTCACCACTCCACTCACTCACCACTCACTCACTCACCACTCACTCACTCACTCACTCACATCACTCACTCACTCACTCACCTCAGCTCACACTCGACTCGACTCACCCACTCACTCACCCACTCACTCACCCACTCGATCCACTCACATCACTCGCACTCACTCACCTCACTCACTCACTCACTCACTCACTCACCTCACTCACCACTCACTCACTCACCACTCACTCCACTCACTAAAGCTCAATCGAACTAGACACCCACTCACTCACTCACTCCACTCACTCAACTCACTCCTCATCACTCACCTCACTCACCTCACTCACTCACCGACTCACTAGATCGACTCAATCACTCACTCACTCCACTCACTCACCTCACTCATCACTCACTCACTCACTCACTCCACTCACTCACCACTCAGCTCACCACTCACTCACTCACTCACTCACCACTCGACTCACTCACTCTAGCTAGCTCACTCATCTCACTAGCTAACTCGAAGCTCACTCAATCAGCTCAACTCGATAGCTCACCTCACACTCACTCACTCACGCTCACTCTCCACTCGACTCGATCACTAGCTACCACTCACTCACTCACTCACGATCACTCTCAGCTCACTCAGCTCTCACTCACTCACTCCACTCACTCACTCACCTCACTCACCTCACTCACCCACTCACTCACTCACCCACTCACTCACCCACTCCCACTCACCACTCACCCCACTCACTCACCCATCACTCACTCACCAACTCACTCACCCACTCACTCACTCCCACTCACTCACCACTCACTCACCACTCACTCACGATCACCCACTCACTCACCCTCACTCCACTCACTCACTCACCCACTCACTCACCATCACTCACTCACCCACTCACCCACTCACTCACTCACTCATCACCCACTCACTCACTCACTCACCTCTCCACTCACTCACTCACCCACTCACTCACCTCACTCACACACACTCACTCACTCACTCACCACTCACTCACCCACCACTCACTCACTCACTCACTCACTCACCCACTCACTCTCACTCACTCACTCCACTCACTCACTCACCCCACTCACTCACCCACTCACTCACTCACTCACCCACTCACTCACCCACTCACTCACCCACTCACTCACCACTCACTCACTCACCACTCACCCACTCACTCACTCACCCACTCACTCACCCACTCACCCACTCACTCACCCACTCACTCACCCACTCACTCACCCTCACTCACTCACCCACTCACTCACCACACACCACTCACCCACTCACCTCACTCACCCACTCACTCCACTCACTCACTCACCCACTCACTCACCCACTCACTCACCCACTCACTCACTCACTCACCACTCCACTCACTCACCCACTCACTCACCCACTCACCACTCACCCACTCACTCACCCACTCACTCACTCACCCACTCACTCACCCACTCACCACTCACTCACCTCACTCACTCACCACTCCACCTCACTCCACTCACTCACCCACTCACTCACTCACCCACTCACTCACCACTCACCACTCACTCACCACTCACTCACCCACTCACTCACCTCACTCACCCACTCACCCACTCACCCACTCACTCACCCACTCACTCACCCACTCACTCACCCACTCACTCACCCCACTCACCCACTCACTCACCACACTCACTCACCCACTCACCACTCACACCACTCACTCACCACTCACTCACCCACTCACTCACCTCACTCACTCACCCACTCACTCCACTCACCTCACTCCACTCACTCACTCACTCACCACACTCACCACCACTCACCCACTCACTCACTCACTCACCCACTCACCCACTCACTCACCCACTCACCTCACTCACTCACTCACTCACTCACCCACTCACTCACCCACTCACTCAACTCACCCACTCACTCTCACTCACTCACTCACCCACTCACCCACTCACTCACTCACTCACCACTCACCCACTCACTCACATCACTCACTCACCACTCACTCACCACTCACTCACCTCACTCACCCACTCACTCACCCACCCACTCACTCACTCACTCACTCACTCACTCACCCACTCACCCACTCACTCACCCACCTCACTCACTCCACTCACTCACTCACTCACTCACCCACTCACTCACTCACTCACTCACTCACTCTCACTTCACTCACTCACCCACTCACCCACTCACTCACCCACTCACTCACCACTCACCCACTCACTCACCCACTCACTCACCCACTCACATCACCCCACTCACTCACTCACTCACCCACCTCACTCTACCCACTCACTCACCCACTCACTCACTCCACTCACTCACCCACTCACTCACCACTCACTCACTCCACTCACTCACCCACTCACTCCACTCACTCACCCACTCACTCACCTCACTCACACTCACTCACTCAACTCACCCACTCACTCCACTCACTCACCCACTCACTCACTCACTCACTCACTCACTCACTCACTCACTCACCCACTCACTCACCCACACTCACTCACCACTCACTCACTCCACTCACCACTCCACTCACCACTCACTTACACCACTCACTCACCCACTCACTAACTCACTCACTCACCCTCTCACTCACCCACTCACTCACTCCACCTCTCACTCACTCACCCACTCACTCACACACTCCACTCACTCACCCACTCACTCACTCACCTCACCTACTCACTCACTCACTCACACACTCACTCACCCTCACATACTCACTCACCTCACTCTACCTCTCACTCACTCACTCACCACTCACTCACTCACCACTCACTCTCACCACTCACTCACCTCACTCACTCACCCACTCACTCACCTCACTCTACACTCACTCACTCACATCTCTCCACTCACCACTCACTCAACCCACTCTCACTCACCCACTCACTCACCCACTCACTCACCCACTCACTCACTCACTCCACTCACACACTCACTCACTTCACTCCACATCACTCACTCACTCCACTCACCTCACTCACCACTCACTCACCCTCACTCTCACTCACTCACCCACTCACCTCACACACTCACCTCTCACTCACTCACCACTCACTCACTCACCCACTCACTCACTCCACTCACTCACTCACCTCACTCCACTCACTCACCCACTCACTCACCCACTCACTCACCCACTCACTCCCACTCACTCACCCACACTACTCACTCACTCCACTCACTCACCACCACTACTCACTCACCCACTCACTCACTCACCTCACCTCACCAACTCACTCACTCCACTACTCACTCACTCACTCACCTCACTCCACTCACTCACCCACTCTACCCACTCACTCACTCACCACTCACTCACACCCACTACTCACTCACCCACATCACTCACATCACTCACCCACCTCACTCACTCACTTACCCACTCACTCACCCACTCACTCACCACTCACTCACTCACCTCTACCCACTACTCACTCACCTACTCACCTACTCACTCACTCACACCACTCACTCACTCAACTCCACTCACTCACACTCACTCACCCCACTCACTCACCCACTCACTCACCCACTCACTCACCCACCTACTTACCCACTCACTCACCCACTCACTCACCCACTTACTCACTCACCCACTCACCCACTCACTCACCCACCCACTTACTCACTCACCCACTCACTCACCCACTCACTCACCCACTCACTCACTCACCCACCCACTCACCCACCCACTCACTCACTCACTCACCCACCCTTACTCACTCACCCACTCACTCACCCACTCACTCACCACTCACTCACTCACCCACTCACTCACCCACTCACTCACTCACCCACTCACTCACCCACTCACTCACCCACTCACTCACCCACCTACTTACCCACTCACTCACCCACTCACTCACCCACTTACTCACTCACTCACCCACTCACCCACTCACTCACCCACCCACTTACCACTCACCCTCACTCACTCACTCACTCACTCACCACTCACTCACCCACCTACTCACCCACTCACTTCACTCACTCACCTCACTCCCACCACTCACTCACCCACTCACTCACCCACCTACTTACCCACTCACTCACCCACTCACTCACCCACTTACTCACTCACACCCACTCACCCACTCACTCACCCACCCACTTACTCACTCACCCACTCACTCACCCACTCACTCACCCACTCACTCACCCACTCACTCTCACCCACCCACTCACTCACCCACCTCACTCACCCACTCACTCACCCACTCACCCACTCACTCACTCACCCACTCACTCACCCACCTACTTACCCACTCACTCACTCACCCACTCACTCACCCACTCACTCACCCACCTACTTACCCACTCACTCACCCACTCACTCACCCACTTACTCACTCACCCACTCACCCACTCACTCACCCACCCACTTACTCACTCACCCACTCACTCACCCACTCACTCACTCACCCACCCACTCACCCACCCACCCACTCACTCACCCACCCACTTACTCACTCACCCACTCACTCACCCACTCACTCACCCACTCACTCACTCACTCACCACTCACTCACTCACCCACTCACTCACTCACCCACTCACTCACCCACTCACTCACCCACTCACTCACCCACCTACTTACCCACTCACTCACCCACTCACTCACCCACTTACTCACTCACCCACTCACCCACTCACTCACCCACCACTTACTCACTCACCCACTCACTCACCCCACTCACTCACTCACTCACTCACCCACTCACTCACCCACTCACTCACTCACCTCACCCACTCACACCCACCCACTTACTCACTCACCTACTCACTCAATTACTCACTAACCCACTTACTCACTCACCTACTCACCTACTCACTCACTCACCCACTCACTCACCCACTCACTCACTCACCCACTCACTCACCCACTCACTCACCCACTCACTCACCCACTCACTCACCCACCTACTTACCCACTCACTCACCCACTCACTCACCCACTTACTCACTCACCCACTCACCCACTCACTCACCCACCCACTTACTCACTCACCCACTCACTCACCCACTCACTCACCCACTCACTCACTCACCCACCCACTCACCCACCCACTTACTCACTCACCCACTCACTCACCCACTCACTCACCCACTCACTCACCCACTCACTCACTCACTCATCCACTCACTCACCCACTCACTCACCCACTTACTCACCTACTCACTCACTCACCCACTCACTCACCCACTCACTCACCCACTCACTCACTCACCCACTCACTCACCCACTCACTCACTCACCCACTCACTCACCCACTCACTCACCCACCTACTTACCCACTCACTCACCCACTCACTCACCCACTTACTCACTCACCCACTCACCCCACTCACTCACCCACCCACTTACTCACTCACCCACTCACTCACCCACTCACTCACTCACCCACCCACTCACCCACCCACCCACTCACTCACCCACCCACTTACTCACTCACCCACTCACTCACCCACTCACTCACCCACTCACTCACTCACTCACTCACCCACTCACTCACCCACTCACTCACTCACCCACTCACTCACCCACTCACTCACCCACTCACTCACCCACCTACTTACCCACTCACTCACCCACTCACTCACCCCACTTACTCACTCACCCACTCACCCACTCACTCACCCACCCACTTACTCACTCACCCACTCACTCACCCACTCACTCACTCACTCACTCACCCACTCACTCACCCACTCACTCACTCACCCACCCACTCACCCACCCACTTACTCACTCACCTACTCACTCAATTACTCACTAACCCACTTACTCACTCACCTACTCACCTACTCACTCACTCACCCACTCACTCACCCACTCACTCACTCACCCACTCACTCACCCCACTCACTCACCCACTCACTCACCCACTCACTCACCCACCTACTTACCCACTCACTCACCCACTCACTCACCCACTTACTCACTCACCCACTCACCCACTCACTCACCCACCCACTTACTCACTCACCCACTCACTCACCCACTCACTCACCCACTCACTCACTCACCCACCCACTCACCCACCCACTTACTCACTCACCCACTCACTCACCCACTCACTCACCCACTCACTCACCCACTCACTCACTCACTCACTCACCCACCCACTCACCCACCCACTTACTCACTCACCTACTCACTCACTTACTCACTAACCCACTTACTCACTCACCTACTCACCTACTCACTCACTCACCCACTCACTTACCCACTCACTTACCCACTCACTCACCCACTCACTCACCCACTCACCCACCCACTCACTCACTCACTCATCCACTCACTCACCCACTCACTCACCCACTTACTCACCTACTCACTCACTCACCCACTCACTCACCCACTCACTCACCCACTCACTCACCCACTCACTCACCCACTCACTCACTCACCCACTCACTCACCCACTCACTCACCCACTCACCCACTCACCCACTCACTCACCCACTCACTCACTCACCCACTCACTCACCCACTCACTCACCAACTCACTCACCCACTCACTCACCTACTCACTCACCCACTCACTCACTCACCCACTCACTCACTCACTCACTCACCCACTCACTCACCCACTCACCCACCCACCTACTCACTCACCTACTCAGCTATCCACTCACCTACGTACTCACTCAGCCACTCACTCACCCACTCACTCACTCACTCACCCACTCACTCACCCACTCACTCACTCACTCACCCACCCACTCACTCACTCACTCACCCACTCACTCACTCACTCACTCACTCACCCACTCACTCACTCACTCACCCACTCACTCACCCACCCACTTACTCACTCACCTACTCACCTACTCACTCACCCACTCACTCACCCACTCACTCACCCACTCACTCACCCACTCACTCACCCACTCACTCACCCACTCACTCACCCACTCACTCAGTCACTCACCCACTCACTCACTCACCCACTCACTCACCCACTCACCCACTCACTCACTCACTCACCCACTCACTCACTCACCCACCCACTTACTCACCCACTCACCCACCCACTCACCCACCCACCCACTTACTCACTAACCTACTCACCCACTCACCCACTTACTCACTCACCCACTCACTCACCCACTCATCCACTCACCCACTTACTCACCCACTCACCCACCCACTCACCCACTCACTCACCCACTCACCCACTCACTCACCCACTCACTCACCCACTCACTCACTCACTCATCCACTCACTCACCCACTCACTCACCCACTCACTCAGCCACTCACTGACCCACCCACCCACTCACCCCACTCACTCACCCACTCACCCACCCACTCACTCACCCACTCACTCACCCACTCACCCACTCACTCACCCACCCACTCACCCACTCACTCACCCACTCACTCACCCACTCACTCACTCACCCACTCACTCACCCACTCACTCACCCACTCGCCCACTCACCCACTCACTCACCCACTCACTCACCCACTCACTCACTCACCCACTCACTCACTCCACTCACCCACTCACCCACCCACCTACTCACTCACTCACCCACTCACCCACTCACTCACTCACCCACTCACTCACCCACTCACCCACTCACTCACTCACTCACCCACTCACTCACCCACTCACTCACTCACTCACCCACTCACTCACCCACTCACTCACCCACTCACTCAGCCACTCACTGACCCACCCACCCACCCACTCACTCACTCACTCACCCACTCACTCACCCACTCACCCACCCACTCACTCACCCACTCACTCACCCACTCACCCACTCACTCACCCACCCACTCACCCACTCACTCACCCACTCACTCACTCACCCACTCACTCACTCACCCACTCACTCACCCACTCACTCACCCACTCGCCCACTCACCCACTCACTCACCCACTCACTCACCCACTCACTCACTCACCCACTCACTCACTCACCCACTCACCCACCCACCTACTCACTCACTCACCCACTCACCCACTCACTCACTCACCCACTCACTCACCCACTCACCCACTCACTCACTCACTCACCCACTCACTCACCCACTCACCCACTCATTCACCCACCTACTCACTCACTCACCTACTCACTCACCTCCTCACCCACTCACTCACCCACTCACCCACCCACTTACTCACTCACCCACTCACCCACTTACTCACTCACCTACTCACCTACCCACTCACCCACTCTCCCACCCACTCACCGACTCACTCACTCATTCACCCACTCACTCACCCACCCACTTACTCACTCACCTACTCACTCACCCACTTACTCACTCACCTACTCACCCACTCACTCACTCACCCACTTACTCACCTACTCACTCACCCACTTACTCACTCACTCCCCCACTCACTCACCTACCCACTCACCCACCCACTCACCGACTCACTCACTCATTCACCCACTCACTCACTCATTCACCCACTCACTCACTAACCCACTCACTCACCCACTCACTCACCCACTCTCCCACTCACCCACTCACTCACTCACCCACTCACTCACTCACTCACCCACTCACCCACTCACTCACCCACTCACTCACTAACTCACCCATTCACTCACCCACTTACTCACTCACCCACTCACCCACTCACTCACCCACTCACTCACTCACCTACTCACTCACTTACTCACTCACCCACCCACTTACTCACTCACTCACCCACTCACTCACCCACTCACCCACTCACTCATCCACTCACTCACCCACTCACCCACCCACTTACTCACTCACCTACTCACTCACTTACTCACTCACCCACCCACCCACTTACTCAATCACCTCCTCACTCACCCACTTACTCACCTATTCACTCACTCACTCACTCACCTACTCAGCTATCCACTCACCTACTCACTCACCCACCCACCCACTTACTCACTCACCCACTCACTCACTCACCCACTCTCCCACTCACTCACCTACTCAGTTACTCATTCACCCACTCACTCACCCACTCACTTACTCACTCGCCTACTCACTCACCCACTTACTCACTCACCTACTCACCTACTCACTCACCCACTCACCTACTCACTCACCCACTTACTCACTCACCTACTCACTCACTCACCCACTCACCCACGCACCCACTCACCACCCACTCACTCACCCACCCACTCACTCACTCACCCACTCACTTACTCACTCACCTACTCACTCACCCACTTACTCACTCACCTACTCACCTACTCACTCACCCACTCACCTACTCACTCACCCACTTACTCACTCACCTACTCACTCACTCACCCACTCACCCACTCACTCACCCACTCACTCACCCACCCACTCACTCACTCACCCACTCACTTACTCACTCACCTACTCACTCACCCACTTACTCACTCACCTACTCACCTACTCACTCACCCACTCACTCACCTACTCACTCACCCACTTACTCACTCACCTACTCACCCACCCACTTACTCACTCACCTACTCACTCACCCACTTACTCACTCACCCACTCACCCACCCACTTACTCACTCAGCCACTCACCCACTCATTCACCCACTCACTCACCCACCCACTTACTCACTCACTCACCCACTCACTCACCCACTCACTTACTCACCTCGCCTACTCACTCACCCACTTACTCACTCACCTACTCACCTACTCACTCACCCACTCACCTACTCACTCACCCACTTACTCACTCACCTACTCACTCACTCACCCACTCACCCACTCACTCACCCACTCACTCACCCACCCACTCACTCACTCACCCACTCACTTACTCACTCACCTACTCACTCACCCACTTACTCACTCACCTACTCACCTACTCACTCACCCACTCACTCACCTACTCACTCACCCACTTACTCACTCACCTACTCACCCACCCACTTACTCACTCACCTACTCACTCACCCACCTTACTCACTCACCCACTCACCCACCCACTTACTCACTCAGCCACTCACCCACTCATTCACCCACTCACTCACCCACCCACTTACTCACTCACTCACCCACTCACTCACCCACTCACTCACCCACCCACTTACTCACTCACTCACCCACTCCCTCACCCACTCACTCACCCACTCACTCACCCACTCGCCCACTCCCTCACCCACTCACTCACCCACCCAGTCACCCACTCACTCACCCACTCACTCACCCACCCACTTACTCACTCACCCACTCACCCACTCACTCACCCACTCACTCACCCACCCACTTACTCACTCACCCACTCACTCACCTCCTCACCCACCCACTCACTCACCCACTCACTCACCCACTCACTCACTCACCCACTCAACTACCCACTCACCTATTCACTCATCCACTCACCTACTCACTCACCTACCCACTCACCTACTCACTCACCCACCTACTCACCTAACCACTCACCTACCTACTCACTCAGCCACTCACTCACCCACTCACCTACTCACTCACCTACTCACCTACCCACTCACCCACTCTCCCACCCACTCACCGACTCACTCACTCATTCACCCACTCACCTACCCACTCACCTATTCACTCATCCACTCGCCTACTCACTCACCTACCCACTCGCCCACCTACTCGCCTATCCACTCACCTACTCACTCACCTACTCACCCACTCACTCACCCACTCACCCACCCACTCACTCACCCACCCACTCACCCACTCACTCACCCACCCACTCACCCCACTCACCCACCCACTCACCCACTCACCCACTCACCCACTCACCCACCCACTCACCTACTCACTCACCTACTCACCCACTCACTCACCCACTCACCCACTCACCCACTCACCCACCCACTCACCTACTCACTCACCTCCTCACCTATTTAATGACGTCGTGGTTAACGTTGTGGTAGCGTCGTGGGAACGTCGTGGTAACGTTGTGGGAACGTTGTGTTGATGTCGTGTTGACGTTGTGGAAACGTTGTGGGAACGTCGTGGTAACGTGGGACCGTTGTGGGAACGTCGTGGGAACGTCGTGGGAACGTTGTGGGAACGTCGTGGGAACGTCGTGGGAACGTCGTGGGAACGTTGTCGGAACGTCGTGGGAACGTCGTGGGAACGTCGTGGTGACGTCGTGGTAACGTTGTCGGAACGTCGTGGGAACGTCGTGGGAACGTCGTGGTGACGTGGGACCGTTGTGGGAACGTCGTGGGAACGTCGTGGGAACGTTGTGGGAACGTCGTGGGAACGTCGTGGGAACGTCGTGGGAACGTCGTGGTGACGTCGTGGTAACGTTGTCGGAACGTCGTGGGAACGTCGTGGGAACGTCGTGGTGACGTCGTGGTAACGTTGTGGGAACGTCGTGGTGACGTTGTGGAAACGTGGGAACGTCGTGGGAACGTGATAACGTCGTGGGAACGTCATGGGAACGTCGTGGGAACGTCGTGGGAACGTCGTGGGAACGTCGTGGGAACGTGATAACGTCGTGGGAACGTCGTGGGAACGTTGTGGGAACGTCGTGGGAACGTCGTGGGAACGTTGTGGGAACGTCGTGGTGACGTTGTGGAAACGTGGGAACGTCGTGGGAACGTGATAACGTCGTGGGAACGTCATGGGAACGTCGTGGGAACGTCGTGGGAACGTCGTGGGAACGTCGTGGGAACGTGATAACGTCGTGGGAACGTCGTGGGAACGTTGTGGGAACGTCGTGGGAACGTCGTGGGAACGTCGTGGGAACGTGGGAACGTGGGAACGTTGTGGGAACGTCGTGGGAACGTTGTGGGAACGTCGTGGGAACGTCGTGGGAACGTTGTCGGAACGTCGTGGGAACGTCGTGGGAACGTCGTGGGAACGTTGTGGGAACGTCGTGGGAACGTCGTGGTGACGTTGTGGGAACGTCGTGGGAACGTCGTGGGAACGTGGGAACGTTGTGGGAACGTCGTGGGAACGTCGTGGGAACGTTGTGGGAACGTTGTGGGAACGTCGTGGTAACGTGGGAACGTCGTGGTAACGTTGTGGGAACGTCGTGGTAACGTGGGAACGTTGTGGGAACGTCGTGGGAACGTTGTGGGAACGTTGTGGGAACGTCGTGGGAACGTCGTGGGAACGTTGTGGGAACGTTGTGGGAACGTCGTGGTGACGTCGTGTTGACGTTGTGGGAATGTTGTGGGAACGTCGTGGGAACGTCGTGGGAACGTTGTGGGAACGTTGTTGGAACGTTGTGGGAACGTCGTGGTAACGTCGTGGGAACGTCGTGGTGACGTTGTGGAAACGTCG
This sequence comes from Lampetra planeri, assembly GCF_965212315.1. Classification (NCBI taxonomy): domain Eukaryota; kingdom Metazoa; phylum Chordata; class Hyperoartia; order Petromyzontiformes; family Petromyzontidae; genus Lampetra; species Lampetra planeri. The sequence continues at coordinate 15,823 of NW_027614171.1, forward strand.
TGGTGACGTGGTAACGTTGTGGGAACGTCGTGGTAACGTCGTGGGAACGTGGGAACGTCGTGGTGACGTTGTGGAAACGTGGGAACGTCGTGGGAACGTTGTGGGAACGTCGTGGTGACGTGGTGGGAACGTCGTGGTAACGTCGTGGGAACGTGGGAACGTCGTGGTAACGTCGTGGTGACGTGGTGGGAACGTCGTGGTAACGTCGTGGGAACGTGGGAACGTCGTGGGAACGTTGTGGGAACGTCGTGGTGACGTCGTTGGTAGGTGAGGAGGTGAGGGAGCCGTGCGACGAGGAGGGGAGACGCGGACGCAGGAAAAGGAAGTCCCCCAGCGACGAGCCCGTCCAGAAGAGCAAGCGCAGGAAGAAAGAGGTCACCACCATCACCATCATCACCACCATCACCTCGTCATCATCACCATCACCTCGTCATCACCATCACCATCATTACCATCATCACCTCGTCATCACCATCACCATCATCACCACCATCACCTCGTCATCATCATCACCACCATCACCAACATCACCTCGTCACCATCATCACCAACATCACCATCATCACCATCATCGTCATCATCGTCATCGTCATCATCATCATCACCGTCATCATCGTCACCATCATCATCATCGTCATCATCATCATCATCACCATCACCAACATCACCTCGTCACCACCATCACCAACATCACCATCATCACCATCATCGTCATCATCGTCATCGTCATCATCATCATCACCATCATCATCGTCACCATCATCACCATCATCATCACCATCATCATCACCATCATCATCATCGTCACCATCGTCATCATCATCACCATCATCGTCACCATCATCATCACCATCATCATCACCATCATCATCATCACCATCGTCACCATCATCATCATCGTCACCATCATCATCGTCACCATCATCATCACCATCATCATCATCACCATCGTCACCATCATCATCACCATCATCATCACCATCATTATCAGCACCATCATCATCATCACCATCATCATCACCATCGTCACCATCGCCATCATCATCACCATCGTCATCATCACCATCACCATCATCACCATCACCTCGTCATCATCGTCACCATCATCATCGTCATCACCATCACCACCACCACCACAACCACCTCCACCACCACCACAACCACCTCCACCACCACCACAACCACCTCCACCACAACCACCTCCACCACCACCACAACCACCTCCACCACCACCACAACCACCTCCACCACCACCACAACCACCACCACCACAACCTCCACCACCACCCCCTCCATCACCACCACCACCACAACCACCTCCACCACCACCACAACCACCTCCACCACCACCACAACCACCTCCACCACCACCACAACCACCTCCACCACCACCACAACCACCACCACCACCACCACAACCACCTCCACCACCACCACAACCACCTCCACCACCACCACAACCACCTCCACCACAACCACCTCCACCACCACCACAACCACCTCCACCACCACCACAACCACCTCCACCACCACCACAACCACCACCACAACCACCTCCACCACCACCACAACCACCACCACCACAACCACCTCCACCACCACCACAACCACCTCCACCACCACCACAACCACCACCACAACCACCTCCACCACCACCACAACCACCACCACCACAACCACCACCACCACAACCACCTCCACCACAACCACCTCCACCACCACCACAACCACCTCCACCACCACAACCACCTCCACCACCACCACAACCACCACCACCACAACCACCTCCACCACCACCACCACCACAACCACCACCACAACCACCTCCACCACCACCACAACCACCACCACCACAACCACCACCACCACAACCACCTCCACCACCACCACAACCACCTCCACCACCACCACAACCACCACCACACCCACCACCACCACCTCCACCACCACCACAACCACCTCCACCACCACCACAACCACCTCCACCACCACCACAACCACCTCCACCACCACCACAACCACCACCACACCCACCACCACCACCTCCACCAACACCCCCCTCCATCACCACCACCACCACAACCACCTCCACCACCACCACAACCACCTCCACCACCACCACAACCACCACCACACCCACCACCACCACCTCCACCACCACCCCCTCCATCACCACCACCACCACAACCACCTCCACCACCACCACAACCACCTCCACCACCACCACAACCACCTCCACCACCACCACAACCACCACCACACCCACCACCACCACCTCCACCACCACCCCCTCCATCACCACCACCACCACAACCACCTCCACCACCACCACAACCACCTCCACCACCACCACAACCACCACCACACCCACCACCACCACCTCCACCACCACCCCCTCCATCACCACCACCACCACAACCACCTCCACCACCACCACAACCACCTCCACCACCACCACAACCACCTCCACCACCACCACAACCACCACCACACCCACCACCACCACCTCCTCTCTCTCCACATCTTCAGGAGCTCAGCGACGAGGAACCTCGCGAGCCAATCAGAGCTCTCGCAGGCACCGACGGGGGCGTGGCCTCCTCCTCGGCGCGCGGGATTGGTGGAGCCTCACTCCTGGCCACGCCCCTTCCCCGGGGTGGGGGCGGGGCCAGGGAGGTGGGCGGGGCCAGGGATGTGGGCGGAGCCAGGGAGGTGGGCGGAGCCAGGGAGGTGGGCGGAGCCAGGGAGGTGGGCGTGACTAAGGAGGTTGGCAGAGCCAACGAGGTGGGCGGAGTCAAGGAGGGGGGCGTGTCCAAGGAGGTGGGCGGAGCCAAGGAGGTGGGCGGAGCCAAGGAGGTGGGCAGAGCCAAGGAGGTGGGCGGAGCCAAGGAAGGGAAGAGGAGGAGGGGTCAAAGGTTGGATAAGAAGGAGCGGAGGTCAAAGAAGAGGAGGGAGGAGGAGGATGATGATGACGACATCGTGAGTTGTGGTGGTTGTGGTGGTGGTTGTTGTTGTTGTGGTGGTGGTGGTTGTGGTGGTGGTTGTGGTGGTTGTGGTGGTGGTTGTGGTGGTTGTGGTGGTTGTGGTGGTTGTGGTGGTGGTTGTGGTGGTTGTGGTAGTGGTTGTTGTTGTTGTGGTGGTGGTGGTGGTTGTGGTGGTTGTGGTGGTGGTTGTGGTGGTGGTTGTGGTGGTGGTTGTGGTGGTTGTGGTGGTGGTTGTGGTGGAGGTGGTGGTTGTGGTGGTGGTTGTGGTGGTTGTGGTGGTGGTTGTTGTTGTTGTGGTGGTGGTGGTGGTTGTGGTGGTTGTGGTGGTGGTTGTGGTGGTGGTTGTGGTGGTTGTGGTGGTTGTGGTGGTGGTTGTGGTGGTTGTGGTGGTGGTTGTGGTGGAGGTGGTGGTTGTGGTGGTGGTGGTTGTGGTGGTGGTTGTGGTGGTTGTGGTGGTGGTGGTTGTTGTTGTGGTGGTGGTGGTTGTGGTGGTTGTGGTGGTGGTTGTTGTTGTGGTGGTGGTTGTTGTGGCGGTTGTTGTGACAGTTGTGGTGACAGTTGTGGTGGCGGTTGTTGTGACGGTTGTGGCGACGGTTGTGGCGATGGTTGTGGCGATGGTTGTGGTGACGGTTGTGGCGACGGTTATGGTGATGGTTGTGACGGTTCTGGCGGTGGTTGTGGTGACGGTTGTGACGGTTGTGGTGACGGTTGTGGCGACGGTTGTGACGACGGTTGTGGTGACGGTTGTGGTGATGGTTGTGGTGACGGTTGTGGTGATGGTTGTGGTGACGGTTGTGGTGACGGTTGTGGTAATGGTTGTGACGATGGTTGTGGTGACGGTTGTGGTGACGGTTGTGGCGACGGTTGTGACGACGGTTGTGGCGATGGTTGTGGCGACGGTTGTGGCGGTGGTTGTGGTGATGGTTGTGACAACGGTTGTGGTGACGGTTGTGGCGGCGGTTGTTGTGGTGGTTGTGGTGACGGTTGTGACGACGGTTGTGACGACGGTTGTGGTGACGGTTGTGGGGACGGTTGTGGTGACGGTTGTGGTGACGGTTGTGGTGACGGTTGTGGTGACGGTTGTGGGGACGGTTGTGGTGACGGTTGTGGTGACGGTTGTGGCGACGGTTGTGGTGACGGTTGTGGGGACGGTTGTGGTGACGGTTGTGGGGACGGTTGTGGGGACGGTTGTGGGGACGGTTGTGGTGACGGTTGTGGTGACGGTTGTGGTGACGGTTGTGATGACGGTTGTGACGACGGTTGTGGTGACGGTTGTGGTGACGGTTGTGACGACAGTTGTGGTGGTGGTTGTGGTGACGGTTGTGGTGACGTTTGTGACGACGGTTGTGGCGGTGGTTGTGGTGACGGTTGTGGGGAGGGTTGTGGTGACGGTTGTGGCGGTGGTTGTGGTGACGGTTGTGGGGAGGGTTGTGGTGACGGTTGTGGCGGTGGTTGTGGTGACGGTTGTGGTGACGGTCGTGATGATGGTTGTGGCGACGGTTGTGACGACGGTTGTGGTGATGGTTGTGGGGACGGTTGTGGCGGTGGTTGTGGTGACGGTTGTGGTGACGGTTGTGGCGACGGTTGTGACGACGGTTGTGGTGATGGTTGTGGTGACGGTTGTGGCGGTGGTTGTGGTGACGGTTGTGGTGACGGTTGTGGTGACGGTTGTGGCGACGGTTGTGACGACGGTTGTGGTGATGGTTGTGGGGACGGTTGTGGTGACGGTTGTGGCGGTGGTTGTTGTGGTGGTTGTGATGACGGTTGTGATGACGGTTGTGTGGTGGTTGTGGTGACGGTTGTGGCAACGTTTGTGACGACGGTTGTGGTGACGGTTGTGGGGACGGTTGTGGTGACGGTTGTGGCGGTGGTTGTTGTGGAGGTTGTGATGACGGTTGTGATGACGGTTGTGGTGGTGGTTGTGGTGACGGTTGTGGTGACGTTTGTGACGACGGTTGTGGCGGTGGTTGTGGTGACGGTTGTGGGGACGGTTGTGGCGACGGTTGTGGCGGTGGTTGTGGTGATGGTTGTGACAACGGTTGTGACGACGGTTGTGACGACGGTTGTGGTTGTGGTAGTGACGACGGTTGTGGTGACAGTTGTGGTGACGGTTGTGGTGACGGTTGTGGCGACGGTTGTGACGACGGTTGTGGTGACGGTTGTGGTGACGATTGTGGTGACGGTTGTGGTGACAGTTGTGACGATGGTTGTGGCGGTGGTTGTGGTTGCAGCTGGAGCATCGGACGTCATCGCAGCTGCTGCGAGCTTGGGGCATGGTGGACGTGCAGCACTCGTACAGCGAGGCAGACTACCTCGCCCTCACCAACTACAAAGCCTTCAGCCAGTTCATGAGGTGAGCACTCACCCACTCACCCACTCACTCACCCACTCACCCACTCACCCACTCACACATTAACTCACTCACCCACCCACTCACTCACCCACTCACTCACTCACCCACTCACCCACTCACCCACCAACCCGCCCGCCCACTCACCCACCAACCCGCCCACCAACCCGCCCACCAACCCACCCACCAACCCACCCACTCACCCATCCACCCACCCACTCACCCACCAACCCGCCCGCCCACTCACCCACCAACCCGCCCACCAACCCGCCCACCAACCCGCCCACCAACCCACCCACCAACCCACCCACTCACCCATCCACCCACCCACTCACCCACCAACCCGCCCGCCCACTCACCCACCCACCAACCCCTCCCACCCATCCACCCACCCACTCGCCCACCAACCCACCCACCAACCCACCCTTCACAGGCCTCTGCTCGTGCGGTGCAACCCTGCGGTGGGCACCGCCCGCCTCATGGTCATCATGGGGCTCAAGTGGAGGGAGTTCAGTGCCAACTCGCCGCTGAAGGGCTCCAGCGCGGCCGCTGCAGCCGCTGTGGCTTCTGTGTTAGAGCAGGTGGGTGGGTGGGTGAGTGAGTGGGTGGGTGGGTGAGTGAGTGGGTGGGTGGGTGAGTGGGTGGGTAGGTGGGTGGGTGAGTGGGTGGGTGGGTGAGTGAGTGAGTGGGTGGGTGAGTGAGTGGGTGGGTGGGTGGGTGAGTTGGTGTGTGGGGTGGGTGGGGGTGGGTGAGTGGGTGGGTGAGTGGGTGAGTGGGTGAGTGGGTGTGTGGGTGGGTGGGTGGGTGAGTGAGTGGGTGGGTGAGTGGGTGGGTGAGTGGGTGAGTGGGTGAGTGAGTGAGTGAGTGGGTGTGTGAGTGAGTGAGTGGGTGAGTGAGTGAGTGAGTGGGTGGGTGGGTGGGTGAGTGGGTGGCTGGGTGGGTGGCTGGGTGGGTGAGTGGGTGGCTGGGTGGGTGAGTGGGTGGGTGGGTGAGTGGGGTGAGTGGGTGAGTGGGTGAGTGGTGGAGGGTGGGTGAGTGAGTGGGTGGGTGGGTGAGTGAGTGAGTGGGTGGGTGGGTGGGTGAGTGAGTGAGTGAGTGAGTGGGTGGGTGGGTGGGTGGGTGAGTGAGTGAGTGAGTGGGTGAGTGGGTGGGTGGGTGAGTGAGTGAGTGGGTGGGTGGGTGGGGTGAGTGGGTGTGTGGGTGGGTGGGTGTGTGGTGGGTGGGTGAGTGGGTGAGTGGGTGAGTGGGTGGGTGAGTGGGTGGGTGAGTGGGTGGGTGAGTGGGTGGGTGAGTGGGTGGGTGGGTGAGTGAGTGGGTGGGTGGGTGATTGAGTGGGTGAGTGAGTGGGTGAGTGGGTGGCTGGGTGGGTGAGTGGGTGGGTGGTGAGTGGGTGAGTGGGTGGGTGGGTGAGTGGGTGAGTGGGTGGGTGGGTGGGTGAGTGGGTGGGTGGGTGGGTGAGTGGGGTGGGTGAGTGAGTGGGTGGGTGGAGTGGGTGGGTGGGTGTGGTGGGTGGGTGGGTGTGTGAGTGAGTGAGGTGTGTGGGTGGGGTGGGTGGGTGAGTGAGTGGGTGGAGTGAGTGAGTGGGTGAGTGGGTGGGTGGGTGGGTGAGTGGGGTGGGTGGGTGAGTGGGTGAGTGGGTGAGTGGGTGAGTGGGTGAGTGGGTGGGTGGGTGGGTGGGTGGGTGATGTGGGTGGGTGAGTGGGGTGAGTGAGTGAGTGGGTGAGTGAGTGAGTGGGTGAGTGAGTGAGTGGGTGTGGTGAGTGAGTGGGTGAGTGAGTGAGTGGGTGGTGGAGTGTGGGTGGGTGATGGGTGGGTGGGTGGAGTGGGTGGGGGTGAGTGGGTGGGTGGGTGGGTGAGTGGGTGGGTGGGTGAGTGGGTGGGTGGGTGGGGTGAGTGAGTGAGTGGGTGGGTGGGTGAGTGAGTGGGTGGGTGGGTGGGTGAGTGGGTGGGTGGGTGGGTGGGTGGGTGAGTGAGTGGGTGAGTGGGTGGGTGGTGGGTGGGTGAGGTGAGTGGTGGGTGGGTGGGTGAGTGAAGTGAGGTGGGTGAGTGGTGGGTGAGTGAGTGGGTGAGTGAGTGGAGTGGGTGAGTGCGTGAGTGGGTGCGTGAGTGGGTGGGAGAGTGGTGAGTGAGTGGGTGGGTGAGGTGAGTGAGAGTGAGTGGGTGGGGTGGGTGGGAGTGAGTGAGTGGGAGGGTGGGTGAGTGAGTGATTGTGAGTGGGTGTGTGAGTGGGTGTGTGAGTGAGTGTGTCAATGAGTGGGTGAGTGAGTGAGTGAATGATTGAGTGAATGAGTGAATGAGTGAATGAATGATGAGTGAATGAGTTAGTGACTTAGTATGATTGAATGAATGAGTGAATGAGTAACGCCGCCCCCTCCCTCTCTCCCCACTCAGGTGTCTGGCGGTAGGTGGTGGCGGCGGGTGGTGGTGGGCGGGTGGTGGGGGGCTCCTCGTGCCCCCCACTTTGGGGAGCTGTGGTTGCCCCCCCCGCGACTCAGCTCGCCCCCTCTACCTCCAGGGCCCCCCTTCGCAAAGCCAGGGGCACGGAGGGCAAAGGTCAGAGGTCGTCGGGGGTTGTGGTGTGTGTGTCTGTGTGTGTGTCTGTGTGTGTGTGTGTGGTCTGTGTGTGTGTGTCTGTGTGTGTCTGTGTGTGTGTGTGTGTCTGTGTGTGTGTCTGTGTGTGTGTCTGTGTGTGTACGTGTGTCTGTGTGTGTGTGTGTCTGTGTGTGTGTGTCTGTGTGTCTGTGTGTCTGTGTGTGTGTCTGTGTGTGTGTGTATGTGTGTGTATGTGTGTGTGTCTGTGTGTCTGTGTGTCTGTGTGGTGTGTCTGTGTGTGTACGTGTGTCTGTGTGTGTGTGTCTGTGTGTGTATGTGTGTGTGTGTCTGTGTGTGTGTGTCTGTGTGTGTGGTGTCTGTGTGTGTGTGTGGACCCCCCTAATGGAGCATCTTCGCCAGTTGGAAACATTTAGGCTGGCCTGCCTACGATCCATCCTGGGTTTAACCTGCAGGCTGGATTGTGTGAGGAGCTCACAAATCCTTGAAAGATCTGGGCAAAGTCCCATCGGTGAGCTCCTCCGGCAGGCAAGGCTGCGTTGGCTGGGTCATGTAGCCCGCATGCCCAGCCACCGCATGCCTAAACAGCTTTTGTTCGGCCGGATCGAGGGGGCTAAACGGGCGCGGCACGGGCTAGAGAAGAGATGGAGTGATGTGGTACAGGAGGACGTGGAGCTGAGTGGACTTGCCGATGACTGGTACCAGCGGTGTCAAGATCGGCCTCAGTGGAGGAGGCTCGTGAAGGACGCTACTGGGCAGTTGGAGGCAGTCGCCCTCCAACAACAACGGAGGGCGGAGGAGCGACGCTCACAACAACGAGCGGAGCGCCGGGTGGCTAAAGCACAGCGAGTTGACACAGCAGGGGGCACAGGTGATCCAATCTCCGACCCCCAGGAATAGGTTTGCAGATTTGCTGAGCATTTTTTGTGAGGTCCTGGTGGAGGGGAAATCCTTCAGCCTGGAAAACATTGTGGGAGATGACCCTGCTGAGGCTGCGGTGCCTCAAATATTGGAAGAGGAAGTCACCCCCTGTGAGTGGCTGGCTGAGGTGCCATATGTTGAGGAAGTGCTGAAGGCGATACAGAGTCTGAGACCAGGAAAAGCACCGGGCAGAGATGATCTCCCCAAGCGAAATGCTGAGGGAGGGTGGCGTTTGTGCACAGACTGCCATGACATCATAACAACAGTCTTGACCACTGGACGGGTTCCGCAGGACTGGAAGGATGCCCTGGTGGTCCCCCCTCTTTAAAATAGCGACCGCACAGACTGTACAACTATAGGGGCATCTCACTCCTCAGTGTGCCGGGAAAGGTCCTGGCAAGGATTATTCAACATCGCCTTGCTAGACACGCTGAGGAGAGGCTTGCGGAGCCCCAATGCGGTTTCAGTAAAGGGCGGTCCTGCACAGATGCCATATTTTCTGTCTGTCTGCTACAGCAGAAGTGTAGTGAATTCCAACAAGACCTACATCTCTGCTTTATTGACCTGGTCAAGGCCTATGATACCATCAGTAGGCCTGGGGGCTCTGGGTTGTTCTTCGTGCTTTCGGAGTCCCTGACCCTCTGCTCACGATCATTAAGGACCTTCATGATGGTGAGCGGGCCCCGGGTAAAACTACGTGGCCGGGAGTCGGAGCCTTTCCCTGTACACCTTGGGGTGCGACAGGGATGTCCTCTGGCTCCCACATTATTTAACATCTATTTCGACCGCGTAGTTCGTGAAGCCTTCAATAGCTGTACCGGGGGAATTACCATTTGGTACAGTGGCGAATGGCAGTTGTTGTTGTCTGTCTGTGTGTCTGTGTATGTGTGTCTGTGTGTGTATCTGTGTGTGTGTCTGTGTATCTGTGTGTGTGTCTGTGTGTCTGTGTGTGTGTCTTTGTGTCTGTGTCTGTGTATGTGTGTCTGTGTGTGTATCTGTGTGTGTGTCTGTGTATCTGTGTGTGTGTCTGTGTGTGTGTCTTTGTGTCTGTGTCTGTGTATGTGTGTCTGTGTGTGTATCTGTGTGTGTGTCTGTGTATCTGTGTGTGTGTCTGTGTGTCTGTGTGTGTGTCTTTGTGTCTGTGTCTGTGTATGTGTGTCTGTGTGGTGTATCTGTGTGTGTGTCTGTGTATCTGTGTGTGTGTCTTTGTGTCTGTGTGTGTATCTGTGTCTGTGTGTGTATCTGTGTGTGTGTCTGTGTGTCTGTGTGTGTGTCTTTGTGTCTGTGTGTGTGTGTGTGTGCTGTGTGTGTGGCTGTGTGTGAGTTTGTGTGTGTGTCTGTGTTTGTGTCTTTGTGTCTGTGTGTGTGTCTGTGTGTTTGTGTGTCTTTGTGTGTCTGTGTGTGTGTCTGTGTGTGTGTCTGTGTGTGAGTTTGTGTGTGTGTCTGTGTTTGTGTCTTTGTGTCTGTGTGTGTGTGTCTGTGTGTTTGTGTGTCTTTGTGTGTCTGTGTGTGTGTCTGTGTGTGTGTCTGTGTGTGTCTGTTTGTGTGTCTTTGTGTGTCTGTGTGTGTGTCTGTGTGTGTGTCTGTGTGTGTGTGTCTGTTTGTTTGTGTCTTCTCGGCCACGGTCATTCCCTCCCTTCTCTACGCTTGCGAAACGTGGACCCCCACCAATGGAACATATTCGCCAGTTAAAAAACATTTAGGCTGGCCTGCCTATGATCCATCCTGGGTTTAACCAGGCCTGGATTGTGTGAGGAGCTCACAAATCTTTGAAAGATCTGGAAAAAGTTCCATCGGTGAGCTCCTCCGGCAGGCAAGTCTGCGTTGTCTGGGTCATGTAGCCCCCATGCCCAGCCACAGCATGTCTAAACATCTTTTCTTCGGCCGGATCGAGAGGGCTAAACGGGCGCGGCACGGGCTAGAGAAGAGATTGATCTGATCTGTGGGAGGGTGGGTGAGTAGGTAGGTGGGTGAGCGAGTGAGTGAATGAGTGAGTGAATGTGTGTGTGAGTATTTGAGTGAGTTGGTGAGTGAGTGAATGACTGAGTGAATGTGTGAGTGAGTGGGTGAGTGAGTGCATGAGTGAGTGAATGTGTGAGTGAGCATGTGAGTTGAGTGGGTGAGTGAATGAGTGATTGTGTGAGTGAGTGGGTGAGTGAATGAGTGAATGTGTGAGTGAGTGGGTGAGTGAGTGCATGAGTGAGTGAATGTGTGAGTGAGCATGTGAGTGAGTGGGTGAGTGAATGAGTGAATGGGTGAGTGAGTGGGTGAGGGAGTGTGTGAATGAGTGAGTGAGTGAATGTGTGAGTGAGTGGGTGGGTGAGTGAGTGCATGAGTGAGTGAATGTGTGAGTGAGCATGTGAGTTGAGTGGGTGAGTGAATGAGTGATTGCGTGAGTGAGTGTGTGAGTGAATGAGTGAATGGGTGAGTGAGTGGGTGAGGGAGTGTGTGAATGAGTGAGTGAGTAGGTGACTGAGTGAGTGATTGTGTGAGTGAGTGGGTGGGTGAGTGAGTGCATGAGTGAGTGAATGTGTGAGTGAGCATGTGAGTTGAGTGGGTGAGTGAATGAGTGATTGTGTGAGTGAGTGGGTGAGTGAATGAGTGAATGGGTGAGTGAGTGGGTGAGGGAGTGTGTGAATGAGTGAGTGAGTAGGTGACTGAGTGAGTGATTGTGTGAGTGAGTGGGTGAATGAATGTGTGAATGAAAGAGTGAGTGCGTGGCGGCTACCTGGGGGAGCTTTGCCTCTATCTCTCCCCCCCCCCCTGCCACTCCCCCAGGTCCCAACGCGCGCCGTCGACCCCTCAAGGTGGGGGGCCGCGGGGGAGGGGAGGGGGGGGGCAGGAGGGGGGGGAGGGGCCAGGCCGGCGGGGGACATCGGCGGGCATCCGGCACGGCACCGCAGTCGCCTCGCTCGGCGGGTGGACGACGCAAGCACGTGTCCTCGGTGAGTAAACCACTCGCTCACCCAGCCACTCGCTCAGCCAGCCACTCGCTCAGCCACTCGCTCAGTCACTCACTCGCTCAGCCAACCACTCACTCACTCACCCAGCCACTCGCTCACCCAGCCACTCACTCAGCCACTCGCTCAGCCACTCGCTCAGCCACTCGCTCAGCCTCTCGCTCAGCCACTCGCTCAGCCACTCGCTCAGCCACTCACTCAGCCACTCGCTCAGCCACTCGCTCAGCCACTCGCTCAGCCACTCGCTCAGCCACTCCCTCAGCCACTCGCTCAGCCACTCGCTCAGCCACTCACTCGCTCAGCCTCTCGCTCAGCCACTCGCTCAGCCACTCGCTCAGCCACTCGCTCAGCCACTCGCTCAGCCTCTCGCTCAGCCACTCGCTCAGCCACTCGCCCAGCCACTCGCTCAGCCACTCGCTCAGCCACTCGCCCAGCCACTCGCTCAGCCACTCGCTCAGCCACTCGCTCAGCCACGTGCTCGGCCACTCGCTCAGCCACTCGCTCAGCCACTCGCTCAGCCACTCGCTCAGCCACTCGCTCAGCCACTCGCTTAGCCACTCGCTCAGCCACTCGCTCAGCCACTCACTCAGTCACTCACTCAGCCACTCGCACAGCCACTCGCTCAGCCACTCGCTCACCCACCTACTCACTCACCCACTCGCTTACTCACTCACTCACCCACTCGCTCAGCCACTCGCTCAGCCACTCACTCAGCCACTCACTCAGCCACTCGCTCAACTACTCGCTCAGCCACTCGCTCAGCCACTCACTCACCCACCTACTCACTCACCCACTCGCTCACTCACTCACTCACTCACTCACTCACCCACTCGCTCAGCCACTCACTCAGCCACTCACTCAGCCACTCACCCAGCCACTTGCTCAGCCACTTGCTTGGCCACTCGCTCAGCTACTCGTTCACCCAGCTACTCACTCAGCCACGCACCCAGCCACTCACTCACCTAGTGACTCACTCAGCCACTCACCCAGCCACTCGCTCACCTAGTCACTCACTCAGCCACTCACCCAGCCACTCGCTCACCTAGTCACTCACTCAGCCACTCACCCAGCCACTCGCTCACCTAGTCACTCACTCAGCCACTCACCCAGCCACTCGCTCACCTAGTCACTCACTCAGCCACTCACCCAGCCACTCGCTCACCTAGTCACTCACTCAGCCACTCACCCAGCCACTCGCTCACCTAGTCACTCACTCAGCCACTCACCCAGCCACTCGCTCACCTAGTCACTCACTCAGCCACTCACCTACTCACCTACTCACTCACCCACTTCCTCACCCACTCACCCCCCTCCCCCCAACTCTCTCCCCCCCTCCCGCCTCCGTCAGAGCGACGACTACGACGACGACGACGACGATGACGACGACGATGACGAGGTGGAGGAGGAGTTGGAAGAGGCTGCGGTGGACGAGGAGGAGGAGGAGGGGGAGGGGCGAGGGGGCGTGGCCGAACCGCCGCACTGCATTCTGGGCGGAGTGCCCCACCCCAGGGGGGCTTCTGGGGGGCCGAGGAAAGGGGGCCGCCGCTGGAGGGGCAACAAGAGGGGCGGTGGTGGCGGTGGTGGTGGCGGTGGTGGTGGCGGCGGTGGCGGTGGCGGTGGTGGTGGTGGTGGTGGTGGTGGCGGCGGTGGTGGTGGCGGTGGCGGTGGTGGTGGCGGCGGTGGCGGTGGCGGTGGTGG
>NW_027614172.1:0-29275 GCF_965212315.1 Lampetra planeri
AAGCAATCAAATGTAATTAGTTACTTTGATAATAGTAATTGATCATGTGTATTATGATGTATCATGGGGTTCATCATTTAAATGTCTTACACATCATTGTTTGTTACATGCTGGTGTTGGATGGTCTTCTCTATCTGCTCACTGACTTAGTCGCTGGAGTATTTTAACGTACAAGTCCATGCTAGGTCTGCTCGCATCCTACCTCACAATCTACTTCAGTCAGAGGAGGACTTACGGCTCCATCTAACTGGAACAAATTTCGAAAAGACTTTGACACTGACTCATCTGGTTGCAGATATTTTGTCTGATTCTGTGTTTTATGTATTAACATTTTGTTCCCAATTGTAAGTATTATTATTTGCAAGTGTTTAATGTGCTGCTACTCATATTGACCAGGACACACTAAAACAAAAGATTTAATCTCAATCTCAGAGTTTTTTTTTTCCTGGTTAAATAATATATATGTAGAAATAGTTACACTATTATTTCATTTTAAACAAGATAATGTATAATCATAAACATTGCATTGTCCCAACTTTCCCTACAATTTTCCAAATAATGTAACATTCTCACTGACAACACCTGCGGTGGAGTGTGGTCAGTGGATCCGATGTCAAATCCGATGACAGCTTGTACTAAGTCATCCTACAACACGTTGAGACTTGTTTTATTTTCACACAAAACTGACTGTTTAGAAGCGCCAGAAGGATAAAGTTTCAGTGTGCATGCTCAAACTCAAGTCAAACTAGACGATACCGTTTTGCAAGAAAGTGTGAACTTGACATTGCAATTTTAACTGAACTTCTGCTTGATCTGCAAATTTTTCCTCGAGTGTTTCTGCCCCTGACATGCTTTTCCATCACAGTCCTCAGAATGACCTGTATAAGTACACACTTGTTTTTAATGTTTAAATACATAATACATTTGAAAGTGTGTATCATACAGCTCAAAACAATAGTTGTTTATTTCATATATTTTATCAATTAAGACTTAAAATGAACCACAGGGCTGAGACAAATGCAAAGTCATCCTTTTCGCTACGCTGCTCACAAGACAGTCACTTGTCAGCAAGATCGACCTTGGAGGCGGAGACGATGGCAAAGGAGCCCACTTCCATTCACCTACGAATATGGTTCACTTTCACGTACCAAGTGACAGGTTCACCTTCTCTTCTGAATCCATCATAGAATCAAACCAACTGCCTGCAACAATCTTGACAATATTTTCTGACTAATGTGGTTGCACACAGGCCATTATACATAAATAAATTCAATATAGGCGCACAGATGGGTTTCACATGCCCACAATTTCAGATAATGAAGTCTCTCTCCTGATAGCTATTTGATAAGTACAGTCTTTATTTTTGTTTAACAATTATTTAGCCAGGCAAAACATGCAAAAAAGACTTTTTTTTTCATTTTTAGTTTTTTTATTTCTTTTTTCATTTTACATGTTAAGTCAGCTCAGTCGAATGGGGTTACAGTGGATCCCAGGTGTACAGTATACATGCCAATTTAGAGTAATTCACACACTCAAATTAGAACCTAACCATCAGTGAATATTTAGTCACAGCTATAATATCTCCTGTCCTGTGGTTTTCACAAGCCTGTAATAAAGAAACGGCCCCATGGCACCTCTGAAGACTCACTTACTCAGGAGACTTAGACTCTTTGGTGTGTGTACCTTCTACACAGCTGCTCTTGAGAGCCTTATCTGCTCATGGCAGTGTGGTGGGCTGCTACTACTGTACAGAGTAAATCAGCGATCTGCTTGAAAAGCAGGTGAATGTAGCACTGAAAATTACCAGGACTAAGGACCATCCTTCTTTTTAAAATCTATCTACAAAAAGGTGGTCCTTAACCTTGCTCAAAGAATATAGTTATTCTTCCCACCTGTTGTACCCTGAGTATGATGTCCTACCTTCTGCAATACGTTATAGGGCTAGTAGGTGTAAGTGCAACCACTATGGGCTCTCTTTCATCCCTATTTCAATCTCAATCCTCAACAAGTCCTCCAGAACCTAGTGGGGAGTGACAGTTGTTAGTAGATGATTCTATCTAACTCCTGTCACCCGATGTAAGTGCAATAATTGGGTTCAGCGCAATCTGGGTAGGAATGTGAATGAGTTACTGTTTACTGTATGGGGTAGTGCAATTTTAAAGTGCAATTGATCGCATATTGATTATGAATGTATTCATATCTTTGAATGCTTGTCCATTATGTTGATTTGGGTTTAGTACAGAGCGTGTAGCAATGTGCGGACTGTAAAGTCCATCGAGACAGTTGTGATGTTGGGCTATGGAAAAAAGTTGAATGAATGAATGAATGTCCAATGTTGACTGTCCAATGTTGTCTGTTGTCCTTGAATTATTGTGTGGGAGTATTGCTCTGTATTCCAATGACAACCCTCGATTTTCCTTCTTTATTGGATTTTTTTATTATTTTTTTTTACTTTTGAGTGGGCAATACATTTTCCTTGAAAAGAAGCCTTGAGGCTTCCCATTTAGAGGATCTGTAGAGACAATATTTACATAGAAAAGCTGCTGAGTTCCTCTGCTATCATGGCACTGAAGGGTTTGTTTTGTAATAGCATAGTATTAAGTCCCCATCGTCTCTTCTTAGCCATGTCCATGTTCTGGTTTACCTGCAGTTCAACTGTGGTGAACTGCATGTCACTAAAAGCGATGGCTATCTTACAATATACCATTCATTCTACGAGAGAGTAAGGGCTGGAGATGTCCTGCAGGCATTGCTGTGAACAGACAGGGCATTCATCACGAGCCACCAGACCTTTTGAGTGAGGAAGCTGATGGTCCTACTCAATCCGGGGGACATGTGCGTTTTGAGGTGGGGGCCCACTGGATAAACGCACCTCATTTCTAACTTCCCACCTAAGGACACACACAAAGCAGATTTCAGGTACAACAAATACAACCACTACAGATAATCCTGACGTGTTCTTAAATAGTTTCTCCCCTATAAATCTCCCTGAGCTATCTTCAATTATCTACTCTTCAAAACCAACTACCTGCATACTAGATCCCATCCCTACCAAGCTCCTCAAAGACTCAAAGGTCTTCCATTAATTGGCAACTTCCTACTAGGTATACTCAATGCATCATTAACAACAGGCTACGTACCACAATCATTCAATTAGCCGTTATTAAACCCCTCCTTAAGAAATCAACACTTGACCCTAGTATCTTAGCTAATTACAGACCAATATCAAACCTTCCCTTTCTTTCAAAAATTTTAGAAAAAATAGTAGACAAGCAGCTGCGTGACTTTTTAAATATGAACAGCTTATTTGAAAATCATCAGTCAGGATTCAGGGCACACCACAGCACAGAGACAGCCCTGGTAAAAGTCACCAACGACCTTTTGACAGCTTCAGATAGAGGCTTTGTCTCTGTCCTTGTTCTTTTAGATCTCAGTGCTGCCTTTGACACCATTGACCATCACATTTTACTACACAGATTGGAACACTTCATTGGAATTAGAGGATCAGCACTTGACTGGTTCAGGTCATATTTATCAGACCGGTTTCAATTTGTGACAATTAATCACGAAAGCTCCATGCACACCAACGTTTGTCATGGAGTACCTCAGGGGTCTGTGCTAGGACCATTATTATTCACTCTGTATACACTCCCCTTAGGCGACGTGATTAGGAAACACTCAATAGATTTCCACTTTTATGCAGATGACACACAAGTCTACTTGTCCATCAAACCAAATGAAACTAATCAATTAGCTAAACTCCAGGCCTGTTTCAAAGATATAAAGACCTGGATGACAACTAACTTCCTGCTGTTGAACTCAGACAAAACCGAGGTAATTGTAGTTGGCCCCAAACACCTGAGGTCCACACTTACAGATCATATCATTTCCCTAGATGGTTTTGCCTGGGCCTCCACCACCACAGTAAAAAACCTAGGTGTTATATTCGGACCTGTATATACCTTATATCAGGACCTGTCCTTTAACTCTTACATTAAACATAACACAAAACAGCCTTCTTCCATCTGCGGAATATCTCTAAAATCAGACATTTCCTGTCCCGTAACGATGCTGAAAAGCTGATCCATGCTTTTGTAACTTCTAGGTTAGACTACTGCAATTCCTTACTGTCAGGTTCCCCTAACAACTCCCTGAAGCCCCTGCAGCTGGTACAAAACGCCGCTGCTCGTGTCCTGACAGGAACCCGAAAAAGGGACCACATATCCCCTGTACTAGCCTCTTTACATTGGCTCCCAGTTAAATACAGAATAGATTTCAAAATTCTTCTCCTTACCTTTAAAGCCCTGAATGGTCAGGGTCCCTCATACCTCAAAAATCTCATAGTACCTTATCATCCAAATAGACCATTACGCTCCCAAAATCTAGAACTGCTTGTTGTACCCAGAATATCCAAAACCACAGTGGGTGGCAGAGCATTCAGCTATCAGGCTCCCATCCTTTGGAACCACCTTCCACTTTGGGTCCGGGGAGCTGACACACTTTTTTTATTTAAGAATAGACTTAAGACATTCCTGTTTGACAAAGCTTATAGTTAGGGCTGGCTCAGGGCTCAGGGTCAACTTAAACCAGCCCTTAGTTATGCTGCCATAGCTCAAGACTGCCGGGGGAACTCATAGTCATAACAGTGGCACTGAGCATTGGCACTAAGCCTCTTCTGTTTCCCACCTCCTTTCTTCCTCTCTCCCCCGTTTCCCCTTCACCACCCCCTCTACCCCTCCCCCCCTCAAATATTTGTTCTATAAACATCTGCAGCATGTACCCTTCTCTCTGTCTGAGTTCTGGTGCCATCCAACCTGCACTGCCCGCCACCCAACCTGGAGAACTGGTTGACCAGCTGATGCTACATGACACACCCACCCCCCGTGCCATAATCTACTGAACTGCCTCCTCATCTTCCCCATCTCCAAAGTTTCTCCAGCTGACATCTAGGCCCCAGGCAGACATGAACTAAAAACACTGTTGGACTCTGAACTGCCTCACATGCATTCTTGGAACTTCTAGACTTCACAAGCTGACTCACTGTTTGTTTGTTTGTTTATATGCTCATTGCCGGTGCATGCAACACCTATTGCAGGTCTGTCCGTCCCAGGGAGGGGGATCCCTCTTTCTGTGGTCCTCCCTGAGGTTTCTGCCTCTTTTTCACCTGTTATAAGGGCAGTTTTTCCTCACCCTGACTGAGGGTTTACGACAGAGGGTGTAGCAAAGTGCGGACTGTAAAGTCCATCGAGACAATTGTAAATTGTGATGTTGGGCTATACAAATAAATTGAATTCAGGGAGGATGCTAGCATGTGTATATGGACTCAAATTGATGAGACAGAGCATCTGGCTTACTGTTCTTTGACCCTGGGGTGTAAGAGAGTGAGAAATTAACAGGACTGGAAAAGAGAGACCATCTCGCCTGTCTGAGGTTCTTTGTTGTGATCAGTCTACACAAGAAAACGCTGTTGGTGTCTCAACAACCAGTTTCTCCACTCCTCCACTGCCAGTCTCCTAGCTGGCATTTCCCGATCACCGAAATCCTAATTTCTTTAATTCAAAGATAGTCGCCTGGAAAAAAAAAGGCACATGGGTGAGTTGTGGGACGTGGAGTGTTGTGAAAGGACAGCTCACCCAAAGTATCAACTTCCACAACAAAAGGTTGGTCAGGCTCAGGAAGAGTCAGGATTTGGGCAGAACAGACAAGTTGTTCAGGGACTTAGTAACTCCATTTTTCAAACCTACATTTTATCAACATGATTAATATTTCACTTAAAAACCTGTTGAACATTTGAACATGAACTGATACATGTAATCTGCTTTCGAGTGGATTGTCAATCCACTGCAGGCAGTGGAAGATACTTTTTATTTTCAAAATCCCTGCTGTCTTTAAATCAACCACACGTTGGCATCAGTCTGGCAACATGTTTAGTAATTTTCAAGAGGTCATGATAAGAAGAACATAAGATAAGAAAATGTGTATATTTTAAACTAAATTTTGTCTCCTTTTATATTCTGCTGGGAATTAAGACAATGAATCACTCAAACATGTCCCTTAGCACGTTATTTACCAGTTCCTGAAAAACATCAGGGGCATTAGTTAGACCTAAGGGCATCACTAATATTCCTAGAGGGCACTAGGAGTATCCACAGGTCCAGGTTGGTAAAGACTGGAGCACACTGCAACAACTAAAAGGCAAAATAAATGAGAGGAAGTGTTGTTGTTGACAGTGATGTCATTTAGACTTCGATAGTTGATGCAGGGGCGCAAGGACGTAACTTTCTTCCTTTCGGTGCCTTTTGGGGGCATGGTTCCATGCAGGAGATCAATGGTGCAATCATATGGTTGGTATCACAGCAGGGATACAACTCGGGTCTTATTAAGGTCGTCCCTAGGAAGTGGCAAGGGGTTGCACAGGCCATCCCAAATACCACTCCACTTGCCAGTCACATAATACATATTATTCAGCTGAGATGCACAGGCCGCCAGCCTATGAAGTCACTTCACCTTCCGCCACTCACAGTAGCCTCTATCCTTCTCCTCCACCCACTCAGCTATTGTTGCACACTCCGGCAGCAGCCGACTGCTTGCTCACCACGTGACCATTCGCTCAGTGCATGATTGCATTCACCGACCTCAAACGTGGGAATAAAGAGAGGACTATTCACAATATGAGATCCCCCAGCTAAAGTGACTTCTTAATAGGAAGAAAACTAGTGATCAGAAAACACCACCTCACTGTCTTTCTGGACTTTCTTCCACAAAAACTGCAAAATTGTACTTCTTTCTGCGACCCGAAACCAGAACAAGTGGGAGAAGATGAATTATTTTTATGAAGCATAGAAATATCTGTTTCTGATGGGAAGTTTTTGTTACATAAAGGAAAGACTGGAGTGTGTCTCTACTTTCTTCTGTTTGTATCTGCCTTTTCCTAGTAACTTGAAAAATCTAAAATTTACACCTTTAAATTAAGCTGTATATTTGTCTTTTCGAAGAAAATCACAAACCGAACACATATACACAGAATAAAACAGGATAATTGTGAAATTCAAAATGTGAACCGTACATTCCTTTGTCATTAGTGACTAGGGATGCCACAGTGATAAATTTTGCTGGTGTTATTGTCAAGGAAATAATCATGATTGTCCTGATTATTGTGGCGGGAAACAGGGAGAATTTTTTTTTTTTTTTTTTTGCATTGCTCTGCAAACACTGAACACAAATGCGTTTTTTGAACAAAATAATAATAGTTTAAGATTTAAATATTGATCAAATATTGATCCCATGCGTTCATTTATTTGGTGGAAACAATGATGGCAAACTGCTTTTCTCTGCTACTTTACGTGCTTGAGTGGTCCCATTCATTAGACAACATACAGGTTGTCTGGTGTTCCGCCGCATCGCTGGCTCAAATCCTTGTGAGTATGTATGAATGTGTGTTAGAGTTAAACATACCCTACTTCATCCAGTACTGTTGCACAATTAATTTTATTCTTGGAATAATCTGTCTGTTACTGAAAAATACTGATCCAGAAGTGTGCAATATCTGATATTATTGCTCTTGAGTGCTCTTATTGAGTAATCTGCAGAATGTGTTTTGCTGGAGTCAGTGTATAAAGCGAGTGATTCACTTCAGTACGCCAGAGATACAGGAAATCAGTGCCGTGCGGTGAGGATTATGGTTCACTGACTTCATCCAATCAGATGTACAAACATATTGTAGACAGTAAACAGCTGTAGCTGATTCACCATTTGATTGTCAACAGTTAGTGGTTGTTTTAAGTCTCATATCAGCATCTTTACACAGACAAACTGAAGAACACAAAAATGACCATTAAATGGAAATATATATATATTATTTTGGTCTTGGAGCCATTGGTCTTCTTTAATTATTACCTCCTTCCATTGAAAAAAGTTAACACATATACTAGAGTGGAAACGTATCAACGTGTCAAATCGGAGATGGAACGCAGACGCATTAGGTGTAAACTGAATCTTACACGGTCACTATTTACAAGACTACAACTAGATTCCGGTTTCCATTCCGGCTCATTTATTGGTTGTTGGCTTCAATTTGGTTTGAAAAATGTGGTTGGTACAAAGACACAAACGCCCCTCCATCCCCTGCTCCACTGCCGCACTCAGTTCAGCGGTGCTTCCTTAAGTGCTGAAACGTGCAAGACTCCCCTTGGAAATATTGACATTTTAGAAATTTCATCACTGAATGACAGACATGACCACATTATACTTAACAATTGAGATGACGGGAGTGTGCCATGACTCCAGTAAATAGACAGATAGAGTACTTTATTAATCCTTGAAGGGAAATTGTGTTCCAGAAAAAACAAATCAACACTCAGCCAAAAAGTAGCCCAAACTGACCGACCATATCGCATGACTAGTACACATAGACATACAGGGGCTTTAATGTAGGAACAATTATTTACTGCTGTATTTGAAAAACAAAGAGGAGGATTTAAATCATTTCATTTCTTTTTAGTAATTGCAATGTATACGTGTTATGGAACATATCAGGAATGTGCTCCTGGCAGAGTGCTGGCTTTGTTCTTGCTGGGTCCTGGCTGGCGCTTCTTCGTCTCGCCGTCTCTATCCCCAACCCAATAAAAAACACTTCTTGAATGCTTTTGCAATCTCATTGGGTTTCTTTGCACAGCATCAAAAAGTGATATAATAATATATATAAGCATATGAACAAAGACAAACAAACAGACCTACTAAATCTACTATAACCTTGCTTCATTAAAGATAAACTGAACTATGCAAGTCGTTTTTTCCGCTTTTTTGGTCACCCTTGTCCTGGCCAGGTGCATTTGTTTAGTTAAATGTTGAAAACAGGAGATTACATGTTTTGAGCTGTGATGCACAGAGACAAGAGCTTGGGACACCACACAAACAATTTATCACGTATAAATTACTATGTGATGTGAAGGACATATTCAATAAATGGGTACAATCGTGCAGTGCAGAGAAGTTGCAGTAACAATACAATACATTTAGATTTTAAAAAAAATCTTACTTGAGCTTTCTTTTTGATGGCTTTCCAGACACAGCCTCAGCATCTGATTGAAGATCAGTTTGCTGCTTTATAAGTGGCAGCTTTCTCCTTGCCTCATGATAATCATCTGTTTCTAACAAAGCTCAATTTTAAGTTCTCTCTAGCTGTGTTATAACATTGATAATGTAGTACATCAAATGGACTAGGTTCTCCTGTTTAAGAATCAGGTTTGCTACCAATTAGCTCAATTATTAGCCACCACACAGTTAGCCTACCATTACAGTTGCAGTTAGGCTAATATAACAATACCAACCTTATGGAAAACCTCAATTTTACCTGGTATTTCAATGAGGTATGACATAAATCTCATTTAAAATTTCAATATACAGTTCCCCAGTGTTGATCAATCAGGTTTTAAAAGTGTCGTTCTCCTCTGTGTAGAAATTCCCTCCCTTTATGCATTGTTTTGGCTGTACAGAAATATGCCAAAACACATCCAAACCACATCCCATATGGAATCAGCTGTTCCCGCTCTTTGCCCAATCTTCTGGCTTGCCATAAAAATACAATACCATCCACATACTTAAAATCCCGCTCTTGCCAAGTCTTTTGGTTAATTAGACATATGACATTACTCAGCCATATATTGCTGGTGCCTTTTTATCTATGATGGATAACCCTAATCATACCACATATAAGCCAAAGGGCTTGCCTAATGCCAGAAATGCCACATTTATGCCATAATACAGCCAAAATATTTTCTATCTGGGCGGTTTTCACCGGAGTATCGCCATCATCAGTGATCTGTATTTTTAGAGAATTTGCCTCAGCTTGAAGCTGACTTCAGTTTCCTCAGTAAGTAAATCAACAGAAGTTGAAGGCTTTAGATGAATTCACCTTTAGCAGCATTAGCCTTTTATAACAGCCTGGAGACATTTATAATACATGTTCAGATGTGTTTACGAGACAGGGTGTATTATTAGCCATCGTTGCATTCGTTTGACTGCTTTCGAAAGATGCGGTGTGGGTTTACTCCATGGTTTACCCATGTGGCACGTTAATGTGGGATCAATCTATGTGCTGAAGACTCTGGCTAGCTAACTGTGCTGCTGGAGTTTATTGTGGATGTGACTTCAGTGTATTTGACAATCGACGATGAATTCTTGCAACACATGACGAAACGTCTCAATCTGCTAAAGCATATGTTTTGCATTGCAAGCTGCACCGTAATGAACTACGACATATTTTTAAATGTGTTGGAACAAGTTGTAAGCAAGTGTTTTCAGGCTATACAGAATTAAAGTCACACTTTTATTGCCACCACAGAAAATCACCATCAGAAAATGTGATTTCCGCATCAATCAGATATACACAGTGACGTCCACTCTACACCGAATGCGTCTTCGATCCGACACGGCACGAAACCTGATACGTTTCCATAGCTGCGTTGCGTCTGCGCTCCGTCCCAGCTCCGGCAGCTCTGCCTCGAATATACGCAGAACTTTTATTTTTGCTGGATGTCGGAGCACAGCTGCAGCAATTTTACACAGAATCCATTGAGCAAGACAGGAAGTGCAACAACAGAATAAAACATCTGGTTACTTTTCAAAATAAAACACTCAATGTTGACACCAGATCGGATTTCACACTGCATCAGTACTTTCAAAACAGTCCATTTATTAAGCATATTTCTCTATTAACAAGCTATTTGCCCATGGTAAAAACACAAAACACCAAAAAAAGTCAAACACAAGCAAGTCCAACTCTCCTCTGCTTCTCCAGCTGGGGACACTACTGTTTCTTCCTGTATTTATGACACATAAAGTACATGTAGTTTCAGGCAATTGTGCATGTTTTCACTGCAGGAACTGGTCTCGTGACTCCGGCTGTCTAACGGACTGGAGCTGTGCTGCACTAGAAACACATCCGGTGAGAGTTAACAGAGTGTGGTTCATGGAGCAAAGATAGATCGGAGCCGTGACGCAACACAGATGCAGTCGGTGTAAAGCTGATGTGAGAATCCCACTACAAGTGCTACCATACAGGAGCCTAAAAGTGTGTCAGATGCTGAAGACACTGTAGGGGATGGTTCTAATTTCAGCAACCTGTATCTGAGGAATATACGTATGTTTTACATGAAATGAGAGCAGGTTTGAACTGTGAGGACAGGGTTGCCATGTGGTGTCGTTTGATAACATTTTGGTTATATTGGTATTCTGTGATTATCTGTGGTAACCATGTCTGTGAAGGTTCTCAGTTAACCATTTAAGTGAAAAGATGGCAAAATCTATTATTATTATTATGGAACATAAATGGAAGTGGGAACAATGTTAAAAGGAGGAAAATAAGGATATACTGCAAATCCAAAAAGGCAGACATAGCATTTATACAGGAGACACATACAGCACGAGAAGAGGAGGCAATGAAATTTAATAAAGGAAGGGTGGGAGAAGTCTGTCATAGTTCGCATCAGAGCAATCACAATAGGGAAATGATTCTGGTGAATAAAAATAGACGTTTTGTCACGTTGAAGCAACACAAGGATAGGGAAGGCAGATTTATTCTGTACTGAGATGCTATTAAATACATAGTGTTAAGAAATATAAATGCAACTTATAAGGAGGAGCCCGACTTCTTCCATGAAATCAGTAGAACACTGGGAAATTGGACAGGTCATTGTTGGGGTGACTGAAACCAGGTTAGAGACGGGATTATTGATAAAAGTAAAACGAAAACCATCGCATAGAGATTAAGCAGAAATACACGTTGGTAGAGGATTTAAATCTGGAGAATATATGAGATCACCTGAAGCCACGTGAGAGACAAATCACATTCAAGGATCGACTTCTTTCTAATATCTGAGAAATTAGGAGACTCAGTGGTGGATTGTGAGATCGGTGCCATTGCACTTAGTGACCACGGCACAGTCAAACTGTATGTAGACCTGAACACAAATCGGGGTAAAAAGGGACGATGGAGACGTAATCCCATGTTATTACTAAATTAATCTTTCAGTGCCGTGATAGCAGAGACCTCAGAACCTTTTTTGATATGAACATTAAATCTACAAATAAATTAACCGTTGATGAGTTGGCGATGATTTTTTCTCAAATAAAAACCTTGGAGGCTTCCCATACAGAGGTTAAAGAAGAAAATGGAATAAAACAGAAAAAAATGGGAAAAGACATATGCAATATGGCAAAGGAGCAGGCTAAAGGGATATTCACATAGTTTGTACAACTCTATATGCAATCTAAAGTTCAGAGTCCGTGAGATGTATAATAAAAAAGCAAAATATACTTTATTTAAGCTTAAAAGTTTTTACGAGGGAGGAGAGAAAGGTGGCAGGCTGCTGGCCAGACAGCTAAAACAGCAGGAGAATTCCAACAACAATTTCCAATGATTCAAAGAAGGCAGCGAAATACTTATAATGTCAAAATAAAGAGGATATTTTTAATCTTATTATAAGATCTACGTATACACACCTACTTGCACACCCACAACTGAGATGGATGCATTTTTCTCAAACCTGCAGTTACCGAACATTTCAGATGACCAAAAAAATAAGATGGATGCCCCCATAACAGGGGAGGAGGTTAGAGCCACTATCCAGTCAATGAAAGCAGGGAAGTCACCAGGTCTGGATGGCCTATCTGTGGAATACTATAAGAAGTATATTGAAGTATATTGGCCCCCATACAACTATAGTTGTTCATACATTTGTTCTTCCATTTTATCTGATTGAAGGGAACATATACAGAACTGAGCTGGATTACGATTGAAAACGGTCTGCTGGATGTGCTGTCAC
This sequence comes from Lampetra planeri, assembly GCF_965212315.1. Lineage (NCBI taxonomy): Eukaryota > Metazoa > Chordata > Hyperoartia > Petromyzontiformes > Petromyzontidae > Lampetra > Lampetra planeri. The sequence continues at coordinate 12,825 of NW_027614172.1, forward strand.
AAGGATCATCTGCCAGTGAACAGGCCCAATATTGACTTACTCCATGGAGGTCTGGAGAGTACACAAAAGGTGTGGTGCGCCACATTTGAAACAAATATATGCCTCAGAATGGAATAACCTGGTTGTTTGTATTGGGAAGAACAATGGTAAAATAATGGTACAATTCAGTACCTCTTCAGTGTGTATTTTGACATCACAGTGCCAGCTGCATGAAACTGCTGCAAAGGTATTTTTCTTTCCATGACATAAACACATAAACAACGTATAACATGGAGGAGATGGTGAATTTGTGACTTTTTTTTGCATTTTTGTGACAGACAGAGCGAGAGAAAAGAGACAGAACAACGCTCTGCACTGTGTTCTCTCCCTCCGGCTCCATCAACTCTTATAAATGAAGTTCTAAACAGCCAAAAATAAAAACAAAAAGTAATTAAAAAAAAAAAAAAAACATCTGTCCAGACTATAGTGTATGTTTTGCACACATCAGACGGTAACTTACCCCCAAAAACACTTCAGCTGAAACTGTTTTCTAAACTGGGGGTTTAGTTGATTTTATGATTGATTCTGGTGCTAATCTTAACATTGTGGTGAAAAATCTACATTTTGTGTTAAAATGTAGATTTTGTGGATATTGTGGTATGCCATCTAAAGGTTGAAACCTGGTTGGTTATTATGTCTAAATTAATGTCACAGTGCATATGGTGGTAACTGACATAGTTTAGTGGTAAATGATGTCACCACCACCGGTTCACCCTGAAGCCCCTCATACTCCCGGTTACTATACAAATATTCCATTCGCCATTATCAAACTAGAGAGTAGGTTGGATTCCGAGCAGAGAGAAAAGCGAGTAATTTGTCAGACTGTATTATTAGCATAGTGTATTTTAGTGTACGCTTAAAATTGGTATTGAGTGTATTTAGACTACTTCGTGTTTTTTAGATAGTTGTTTGTGTTTGGGTCAGTTGGCTTTTTTAGCTAGTTACCAAAATGGTTCAGCAGTGTACAGCCGTCTCTGGCCGGCACCTGTTTCCTGCGGACCCAGAAATCAGGTACGAGCAGCTGTGCAAAATCCTCAACACTAAATCCAGCCACTCCCAATCGGAGACATCTCCCATCCGCTCGTGCTCCTCCATGTCCTCAATCCCGGCTGCCTCAGCGCCGTCATCGGCAGCTACCTCAGCAGCACCGACTGGCTGTTGTAGCGACTCAAACTGATCGGGCTCTGGACTGTGATCCTGGCTGACAGGCTACAGAAGGACAGAAATCTTCTACCTCAAATGAGGTGTCTACACAACTATCTGAGTGGTTATCATAACTTGTCAGGGTCTGAATTGGAGGTATAATGTGGGTTTGTTTTTTTAATCTTCACCCCACCCCCATTCTCTTCCATTCACCTGCCCACCACCCCACAACGCCCCCCCACTCCCACACGCTCCTTCAGTTCTGCCAAATTATCTGCATTTTTATCAAGCTGTGAGCAGAGTTATGCCCAGACAGGTGGGGGTAAGTGCCCCTAAATGAAAATGTGACAAGAAATAAAGAAGTAAATCACTATTGCCAATAAAACTGATTGTGTCACATAGGAGTCTACCGGCAGAGGCTGGCAGTCTGACGTCACATGTGTAGTTCTAGTTTGGCTTGCTTGGAACCTTGACAGAGGTTATTGGAATTTCTGTGCGCTGATTAAGGATATCTGTAGGAGTTTGAAAACTATATGGCAGAGGGATTTGGAATGTGAACTAAATATATCAGGAAGTTTACCCAATATAATGCTAATACACATATTCTTTTACCCCCTCTCGACTCCATAGGATGGGTTTATTACCTGTTATTCTGTGGTGGTTCACACTGTTGTCTCATAGCAAGACGGTCCCAGGTTTGTTTCCTGACCTGGGCTCTTTCTATGTGGAGCTTGCATGCTGCATGGGTTCCCTCCAAGTTCTCTGGCTTCCTCCTCAAAAAGCATGCTGAGGTTAAAATGGTTGCTCTAAACTGTATTGGCATGTATATGGATCCACTGTAACCCCATCCAAGGATTCACCACAAGTCATTCAACAGTGAACAACAGTCTTTTGACACCCAGAAGGTGTCAGTTGCTCACCACAGCAACATTCTTTGCAACTCTTGATCTAATTCAGTGCCAAAGATCAACTGAATAAATGAGACAAGATAATATACACCTCTTCCTCCATATATTATATTGTTTAAATTATATCATTTGTGATCAATATGATACTGTATGTGTGTGTTCTGTTTTTTGTTCTCAATAATAATGTCAGTTTCCAACAGTAAACCTGGGAAATTGACAGACATTGTCAGTTGGTTTGAAACTCAAGAAAGATGTGATTGTCACAGAGATAACATTTCCTTTCATTTGTTTCAGTTGAGTGGCCTATCGACTCTCTAAACCGTCTCTTAGAGCAGTTGCTCTGATGTGAATCACATTCCTGGCTGTTTACATTGTCCCCCCCCAGCCAGAGGCTGCAACCAGGCTTTCACACCTGTCCTGTCAAGTTCTCAGATTGAAACTTTGATACTTTTTTTTGGAGTGGAACAGAGAGGTCTTTGTGCCTGTGTGTCCTACAGAAGCCCAGGGAGACGCTTATTAGAACCAACACTTATCAAGCTTTTAATCCATCAGAGGAGTGAGTTATGGAGTGGATGTGTCTGAACACGGAGGAATTCCAGCCTTGTAACGAATGATAAATGAGGGACAAGTGAGAAGTGGAAGCGTCACACTCTAAAGACAATTCCTCAACCGTTCACAACCTGTGCTATCACCTCAGTGTCATTACTTGGCTCTGACAATGGTGCTTAAGAGAACTGTTTGAGAGTTCAGTTAATACCTCACTGGCTATGGTTACCTTATGTTTTTTTAATTCAGAATTAATTATTCTGAATGATTACCATTTAAAGATCCCATGAATGACATACAGGCTTTGAGGAGAGTCCTTAAGCAGTGATCCACAGCGGTCTCTCCACGGCCTCAAGGTCTTTGCCAGCACCTCTCTGCGAGAAGTTGGCTCCTTTGAACACACCTCTGGAGCTTTTTCTCTCCTCACTGCCTCACTGGCTCAAATGTGTTTGGAATCTGGTGCCCAGGAATCTCCTAAAAGGGTGTATATCATTCATGTCATCTTTAAATGGTATTCACAACATTTAACAAGTTGGCTAACTGCTGTCCTCATCTCTGAGCCTATTCCCAGAAATGTACTGCGGCTGAAGCTAACCACCCTGATGACATCACGATCATCGCTAAGCCAAGATGGTGCTGTGCTAGCTTAAGAAATCCAACAGTGGTACAGTAATTAATTACTTTTGTTTGACTGACAGTGTTCAGTGTCATAAATTCTTAGGGGAGAGTCCCTCTTTAATTATGCACACTATGGAAAATGTTTTCATCCCAATTTGTCCCTTTAACACCCACAGGCACTTATCACATGAAACACATACAATACTTTAACATACCCTTACATTATCTGCTTTCTCAAATCGTATTTCTTTCTCTCAGTTCCTCTGTAACCCACCCACAACAATCCATTATACCACATACTCATCTCATTCACCGCTCTAAACACACACACACACACACACACACACACACACACACACACACACACACACACACACACACACACACACACACACACACATCATACATCACCAGCAATCCATTTCTCATTGTCCCCACTCAACACTGGGATATTGAACTAATGGGTCTAATAGTACGCCCACTGCTCTTGCAAGAATCATGGGGTGCACTGGAATAAAGGATGATCTGTGTGTGGGGAGAGAGAGGATGAAAAAACACATGGTGAGAAAGAGGGGAGAAGACAGTTTGATGAAACTGACATGCTAGTAAGTGCAGCGAGAGCTGGGATGACAGCATCAGACTGACAGGAAGCACCAACAGAAGGGAAATGGGAAAGTGCATCTGACTGTAGTCACAGAGTGCTGGTTACTTGTCAGCACCATCCGTATGCAATCTAAACACCAGCCACCTTTGATCATGACTTCTTTTTTTGTCTTACTGCCTTTTGTCTGAGCTCAAAGTAAGTGCTGTCTCCCTCACTTTGCTGTTTTTGTTATACTCTCATGCAGGCGCATGAGCTGGTTTCTGTTTTTTTGAGATGTTTTATCGAAGACATTTATTATTTTGTCTCTTTGATCTACAAGAATCGGTCAGACTGTTGGTATGTATTTAATAAAAGAAGTTCAATGCAGTAGTGAGATTGAAAAGGTTGTATTTATTTTTTGTATGCTATTTTGTACTGTTGTACTGTACTGGCATGCACCGACGAGTGGTGCAGATCATGTGAAGAGACAGAGTCAAGAGATGCTGAAAAATCCCATTATGGGCATTTATTTGTCATTTATTTAACGCCAAATTCTCACCATCACCAAGACATTGCAGTGCAAAATCAAACGAATAGACCCTTGCTGCAGAAGCTTGGCCTTATATACCCCACACCCTCTGGCAAAATCTAAAACAGGGGATTCCTGATGCATCACCTGAGCACATCCCCCTGTTATTCACATACACACACGTGCACACCCACACACAACAAATCACAAAGTATTTTACTAATCAGTATCAAATGCAGTCATATTCCCATTCAGTTACCTATTTCTCACAATATTCTCCCCACCCTGCCATGATACATTGATTGAAACCTCCCAGGGCAATAAAAGAGCTGCTTGATTCCCCAGGGACTCTTTTGCTGGTGCGCCCTGGGAGCAGGAGACAGGAGAGCACAGGTAAGCCGGTCACATGTCACTCAAGCATTTGTTCTGCACAGGGCTGTAGTTTAACTCAGTTTATAATTTCAGGGGTTGACCAATCTCAAGGCTGCATCTACTGAGCGAAAACAGTTCAGTAAATAGTTTCTTCACTGTCATTGTGTCTTTTCTTTATGTACCTGTGTTCAACTATACTTACAGTTATGTCTATTCAGCAATGGAGACTAAGGATCTCCATTACATGTAGTGACCGTTTGTAATCCTCGCCTGACCCGTGTCACAGTTTGTTTACTGACTAAACTCTGGTAATGAAGTTCAAAGAGATATGTAATTGAATACAGGTATGTACAGCATAGGCTAGTGATACAAACATATCTGCCTACTGATGGCAGGTTTAAGTCATTTGTTATTGAATTGAATTTCAGACAATGTAAAGTTTTTCCATTTAACTAACATTGGTTTGGAGCGTACAGATGTATGCTTCACCTGAGTTGTTTCAATTTTCCAGCCCTTTGCTCTGTATAATTCCATACCAACTTTTACGCTCCTGTTTGAGAAGAATGTTCATCACCTTGGTTCCCCTTAAGCGTGATTATCTATCTGTGGCCTGTTGGTTCTTACTTTTTCTCCCATCACATCAGCTAACAATGTTAAATGACTTAAATGATTCGTAGTCTTAGTATTCACTGAACTGTCGTTTGTATATACATATAAAAGAGAGTGTCATATGTGTTTCAGGGTTCTTTTTATTATTTATGAACAGCTTAGTAAATCATTTGTCAGTCAAGTCGAGGTGTAGTTACAGCTTGCCAAGCCAATGCTGCTGCTACTGTAGTCATTGTTTCCTATGTACATCAATAATTTCCCAGTTATTTATCTGTTCCCAAGAGCCCTGCCTATTCATTTATTCAAATCTCTAAATCAAGCCGTACATTCAGTATGCCACATTTGCCACAATTCACCTTTGAATTGGTTTTCTACATGAACCATTTGTCACGTTGACCACAAGTGTCTGTTTTCATATTGTGATTTTCATTTTTTATTCATTGTGTTATTATGTGTGTTGTATCAACGTTTGATGTTCTGTGATTTTTGTAATGTTGTTTTGAAGTAATCCTAGAACCTTGTCATTTTAATCATATTGCAATTTAGAACAACACACGTTTCATGGGAAAGTATTGACTCACTGGACGCTGATGCTTCAGACTTGCATATTGATTTGATTTGTTTATATCCTTTAATTACACACTTGTTCTGCTTTTTTCTGCCAGAGATGGATCTGTTTTTATGATGTTCTTCACCACGACAGCAGATCACACTGCCTGTGAAAACCACCCTCAGAAAATAAAGGTTGTTTTTCAAACCAGAAAAAAACAACAAAAAACAATAAGTGCTGTGGGATGAAATGAAAGCAGCTGAGAGGAACTTTGAAAAAACATTGTCTCACCAGTTGCAGACTAAAGAAAACACTTGTCTGGTTGAACTTCTGTGTTAAAAACTGTGTATCCCTGGAGCTTGAGTGATTTAAGTGCATTCTCCACACATGCTGTTATTACTGGTCAGGCACTGAAATATTGCCTTCAAGATGAGAACAGTTTCTCCAACTGATTTATATTTTCTTAGAGTGGGATTTTTTTCATTTTCATTTATTTTTGTCTCTGAAACTGTTTCAATTTGTCCCCTGAGAATTCATGCATACCTGCTTGTAAAGGATTTAGTTTTGACAAAATGTTTTATCTTTATTATCTTCTAATCTATTCAAATAAGCTAAACTTCACATAGGGTTTCTTTCATTACCCATATTGATGAGGTTGTTTTTGCTTGCTTGCCCCAATGGTACTACAAGTTGACTTCTGATCTATCAAAGAACGATGCATGCTGAAGGATGTAATTCCAAAACATTAAAATTGCATTTTATATCACTATATTTGCTTTGAAACCTATCAATCTGAAATAAAGACCCAGATCAAAAGAATAAATAAAACCCAAATATTAATCACATATAATTTTTTCCTTTTTCCTGGGAGTAGTTAAATAACAATATCTAATTAAAGGCTTCCTATGATGTACTTTGAATGAGAGAGGGAAATCAATTTGTTTTATTTTAAAGATAAAGGAAAATAGGAAAGAAGTATTGTCTGCCAGTTATGTATTGGATTCCTGGATCTTCTTCTTCTTCTTTTTCTGTCTGTTTGGTTGTTTGTTTTTGTGTTGTTGTTTTTTGTTTTTATGATTCTTATTGTTTGGATAAATAGTCAGTTGTCATCACATCAGTTCATTCTGTTGTTAACCTGTGGAGATGTGGCATAAGACTGAAAGGTTAGCTAGTGGAGCAGCAAGAGTCATGTCAAGAGTCTCTACTTTAAATTGGTGGTATTCATCAACTTAAGTGATGAGTCTGCATGATGAATGGCCCCTCATTAATATCATTATGTTACCAGGTTGAGTTCCCCCGCGCTCTCTCACTGTGTTCTACCCTGAATATGTACTTGGGTGCTTGTGCATTGTGTAGTTCTCTTCCTTCTATTTTTTACCCTCCTGATTATTACTCTCGATGTGTCTTTCCATGTCTTTCAGATTAAGTATTTTGCTACTCAGCCCACACAATTGTATTACTCATCCCAAAAAATATACTGTACGTATACAACACATGGACATCTCACACTACTCCTAGCTGATGTTTTGAAACCCTCCCAAACCACAGCCAGGATAATGCCCTATAATTATGCATCTAAACAGATTGTGCACGATTTATCCTGTCAAGGGTGACAAATGGCACCTCTGTCGTACTGCACAGACTGGCAGTGCCAGAATGTCATCTTGACCACACATGGTCAATTGCAGAAGGAGGATTTAAGAGTGAGGAGGTCACCCAAACAGCCTGGGTGTCCATCTGTCCAGTTTAAATGTTTTCACATGTCACAAATTTTTGGAGATGGTGTCAGCACTTGTTCATTGAGCTGTATAAATGCATTATTGCACATGTTTCAGCATTCTGATATGAGCGTCCAGAAAGTTAAAACCATTCAATGTATAGCTTTACCTCTTGTGCTGCTCTTTGTATGGTTGATGACCTGTTCTGCAATCCATTAGTAAAATAAATGCATCTACTTGTGGCTCATTTGAATGTTAAGACTATATTTCATATCAATTTTATACTCTGTGGCCACCTCATTGCCTGGTTTACTTGTGACTTTTCTTGTTACACAAATCGGAATATCAGGGCCCTATTTAGATGGTTCAAACTAAAGTGTGTGGTGCATGGCACAAGTATCATTGCTATTTAGATGCACCCTCAATGTCTAACTAGCTAATGAACTTGCACGGTCTGAAATGATGGCGCATGCAGATAGAAAAAAAAGGTCAAAAGTTAATGAGTTATATTTGGTTAGTATTTGGTTGTTAATCAGTCATCAGTGTGCTCAGACACACGGAGAAGACACATATGAAAAACTACAAATACAAATATGATTATAGTATGAAAGATTATAATTGTGCATGTTATAATGTTTCTGAGAAACACGTCTTAATGGTTGTGAACAGGATCAGCACTTTGGGGAGAGCGACATTGTGATAGCTGTGCAATGACTGGAGGGGCTGCAGATCAGTTAAAATATCTAGAACATATTAAAATCCACATTTATCTATATATGAATATATTAGACAAGTGTGCACTATTTAGTACTGCAGGAAGCATCTGTGAATGCGTTGGGGGCCTCTGTCCCCACCACATTTCAACGACCATCATGCCGCTATCTAACTAGCCATCCACCATGTACTCCAGGTTCACCACTTTTAAAAGGAAGGATCGATGACCCTCTGATTGGCTGATTGAATGATACGCCCAAAACACACCCAGGACTAAGTCCAACCCTTTAGACTCTCCACCAGGGACACAGTCTAAAACCACACCAAGGGATTGAGACATGCCCATGCACAGTATGTCTGGCGCTTTGTGCTTTAGACCATCTAAATATAGCCGGCAATGTTGAAATGGTCAATATATAGAACTTTGTGTCATTGATACAGTATTTATAAAGTATATCATAACGACTCAAAGCGTTACACCTACATTTCCTTCTGCCAGTTCTTTTTGACTCCTGTGAGTCCTTGCTTGTACCTGGATATCAACCGGGTTTTCTGTTTTTGAATTTACCAGACAATTTTTGTACCTGATTGTCTGGATTCCCTGTGTGCCAACCTTTTGTACTGAATGATTGATTTTGTAAAGTTTGTATTGCATTTGGTTGTACAAACTGTATATCTGTAAACTGTAAATTATCTGTCCATATTTTATTGATGAATCAGTTTTTACAGGAAAATACCTGACAGAAACCTCAGGAAGAACCATCTTCAATGTTTTTATCTGTGTTTATATTCTTGATGCAAATGTTCACCTTGTTGGGAAAAGGTTTTTCCAGGCCAGGGGTTATTCCAAGCCCAGCCATCTTGACTGTGCTCTAACAAAGATACTAATAATTCTGTCAAACATTTAGAATAATAAATATAGATAAATAAATATACAGTGGTTACATATTGCTTTTGTAATACTTCTTATATTTATTATATAAATCACTGGCATTGTTAACTGACATGCCAACATCCATATTTCTACATCAACTTCTACAATCCAATCATTAGATCTGTTTGTTTTGTACAGTGAAACAAATTTGTGTACCACAATTGCACAAACACAGCTGTAATGATTCCTTAACTTGAGCATTTTTGTTGTTTTCTGGTGGCAAGAAGGTCCAAGGTTCAATTTCTTTGGAGTTTGCATGCTCTCCCTGTGTCTGCGTGGGTTCTCTCCGGTTGTCTGTCCTTCATGTGGCTTCATGTGTGAGAAGAACTCAATGGACTCAATGATGGCTGTGTAGAAGTGCACCATCCTTGTCGGTGGCACGTTGAATTTCTTCAACTGCCATAGGAAGTACATCCTCTGTTGTGCTCTGATGTTCAGCTCTCCCTTGAGGTCCTGGAGATGATGGTTCCCAGGAAGAGGAAAGACTCCACAGTGGCAACAGTGTGGAGGGTGATGGGAGCAGGTTCTTCCTGTTGTCCACAACCATCTCCACTGTCTTCAAAGTGTTGAGCTCCAGGCTGATCAACCTCCCACCTGTAGGCGGACTCATCGCCATCAGAAATGAGTCCGATGATGATGATGTGGTGTCGTCCGCAAACTTCAGGAGTTTGACAAACTGGTGACTGGAGGTGCAGCTGTTTGTGTACAGAGAGAAGAGCAGAGGAGAAAGAACACAGCCCTGGGGTGTCCAGTGCTGATGGTCATTGCGTCGGATACGTGTTTCCCCAGCTTCACGCACTGTTTCCTGTCAGACAGGAAGTCTGTAATCCACTGGCAAGTGGATTCAGGCACACTCAGCAGGGAAAGCTTCTCCTGAAGCAGAGTTGGGATGATGGTATTGACGGCAGAGCTGAAATCCACAAACAGGATCCTAGCGTAGGTTCCTGCGGAATCCAGGTGCTGGAGGATGAAGTGGAGGGCCAAATTGACTGCATTGTCTACAGACCTGTTGGCTCTGTAGGCAAACAGCAGGAGGTCCAGGAGAGGGTCAGTGATGTCTTTGAGGTGAGAGAGCACAAGGCGCTCAAAGGAATTCATGACCACAGAGGTCAGGGTTACAGGTCTGAAGTCGTTAAGTCCTGTGGTCCTTGGCTTCTTGGGAACAGGGATGATGGTTGAGGACTTGAAGCAGGCTGGCACGTGACATGTCTCCAGCGAGATGTTGAAAATGTCTGAACACTGGAGACAGCTGATCGGCACGGTGCTTCAGAGTGGATGGGGAGACAGAATCAGGTCCAGCTGCTTTCCGGGGGTTCTGTCACCTGAAGAGTTATTGGTGTCCCTTTCATAGATGGAAAGAGTTTTCACTGAGGTGGGTGGGGAGGGGAGGACGGTCTATAATGTGCGCATTGGTGGAGGTCAATGGAGCTGGGGCTAATGGGAGGTGTTGTCGGGGATGTTCGCTGTACTGTCCCTTTTGTTTTTCAAAGCAGCAGTAGAACTTGTTCAGGCTAGGTGTCGATTGTTGATGGAGTGGGGGACTTTAGGCTTGAAGTTGGTGCCTTGATCTGCCTTAGCCCTTTCCAGACAGATGTAGAGTTGTTCACTGAGAACTGGTGTTGAAGCTTGTCAGAGTACAGTCATTTAGCCTCTTTCACCATATGGAAACTGTATGTTACTGTATGCTATTGTCCCAATCATTCAAACACATGCAACGAAGAATAATACCAATATATCAATGAGACATGTTGGATGGGACCTTTGAGCATGAGGCAGTTGTGTGTCACAGCCTAATGTGGTTTTGTTGAACTGAATGTGTAGCAGCCTTAGCCTCAGCCTTAGATCAATCCTAATCTTTTTCATATGTGTGACTTCTCTGTCTGAGCAGAGTTCACGCACTAGATATTGCACCATTGACTTTGCTATATTGTCTAACAAGCAATGCAACATCATTTAGACCGCCACACCCCAGAAAATTGCAAGTTCATTTGCTAGGGCGCATGGTGTGAAAATGACAACTGTGCCTGCATCTAAAAAGCAATGACACAGCCAAACAGCCAAGCATCAGCCAAGCATCTGATGAAAATTGGTTCATTTTGATTATGGGTTTGTGGTCTGAAATCAGTTTATATCAGATGCAACTTATAGCTAAATTATCTTCATCTGTAATTGAGGTTCTCATGCCCATAATGGATGTCTCAATCAAGCTCCCTCAATCAAGGAAGAGAGAAAACTGCATCCATAAAATAAATTTGCTTATTGTAATATCCAATAGCTGTTAAGAGTCTATGCCTGTACACATGAAGAATCAGCTTAACCAACACTTTCTTAGCTTGTTATACAGTATAAGGATGGTCAGAAGACAATGGACAAATTTGCTACAATGTGTAAAGACAGTAAAAAAGAGGCCTCTAACAGCATCTCAAGTGTACAGATTGTAGCAGATCAACTTCTGACTATCCGGGTTGCCGATTTCCCTGCCTGCTACTCGCTCATTGCTGGCTCTCAACAGCCAATTACTGCCAGAGTTCGACTATAAGGGCGGGTGACAGGCAGAAAATCGGCCTCTGACAGGGGATTGCGATCCACCCACTTCCGGGTCATCTTCAGGGTCTGTTGTGCTCACCGGCTGCAGGTAGGCTGGCGGTCGCCGCATGGGTTGCATGAGACTTATTAGTTGTCACCACCTTAGATCATTGTTACTTTTAGACTGGTCCGGTGCGGGTCCTGTCACGGATTCCTCCACCTGTACTCTCCCCCCGTGCAACATATGCCTCGAGGACGCTTGGTGGGTATGTGGACACTATGGCGCAGCCCTGATAATGTCCATTTATTCTGCCGGTTACAGCTCTGTTTCCTACAGGAGCCGCTGTAGGAGGCTCGCTCGGGGCTGCAGTGGTTGGCCGAGCCCCATCAGAAACACTGCTGCTTTGCCTCCAGTGCTTTGCCTTAATTTGTTTTGTGTGCCGCCTCGCTGCCATTGTGTCCACCTGGTGTTCTTACGCAAGCCAGCTACCGGGGAAGATAGCACCGATACCGGATGAACCCATTAACACGGACAGTTTTTTTTCTTCTTTCAGGCGGTGTAGCTGAGGGGGGGTTTCATTCGTTCTGTTGTCTACCCTTCGTCGCAGTTCATCCCTTTAAGTTTGGAGGGTTATTTATTTCTTTCTGGGTTTGGTTAACTTTTGGCTTGTGTTTTTTTTTTCCATTTTGTGTTGATTATTCTATTATGTCATTTCATCTCAGTTCTTTTGAGTAGTGTTGGCTTCAGTTGCATATGGTTTGTAATTAATTTTGTTTTTGTTATGGTTTGCAATTAAGTTATCTTGTGTTCTGGTGGTTTGTGTCCATTTCATTTGGAATATTGAGTTGTTTGGTTTCTTTCTTTTTGGGAGAATCCCCTACCAATTAATCAACTTCATCTTTTGTTTGCCCCCAGCAGCTGAAGGCCCCAAAGGTGGTGGAGCGGGTGTCGATGGTGGTGGGATTCCCCCCGTGTGCTGTGCTGTTCATCCCTCCCTGGCGTGGTCGTGTGCACTGTGGTGTGTGTGTGTATGTAGGCCACGTAAGAGTGGGGTGACCTCTCCTCGGGCTCCCTACGACCCCCGCGGCCCGGTCCCACCTGGTAAGCCTCAGCTCTGAGTCTGTCCCCCCTTCCTCTCGCAAGGCCCAGTGATTTTATTATTTTTAAACCTGTTTGCCAATAAAGTATTTGTACCTGGAACCAGGGTCTCTTGCTTGAAGAGTAACAAACCTGAGTGCCTTGACTGTACTCCCTATTTAATTCCCTGGATGAAACTCCCAGGATGGCGTTGTTGGACATGGCCGTCTAGAAGGCAGTAAAAGATTTCACTCACCCTCCTTATCGCCACAAGATGATTCAGCATGAGACCTCAGCTCTTCATGACAGGGTATATTCAATAAATAAGGGGTTAGGAGATGGCTATATGGATGGAGGAGGTGTAGTCCTATTCCATAGCAACTGTTTCCTTCAGGCTTTACTCTCCTTCTTGCTGTAATCTCCTCATTAGGGTTAATATGGAGCTGGTGGCATGGGGCTGTAGGGCTGCCTGATCTTGACGGAGTAATGATCGGGGCCAGTGGCCAAGTGCACTGGGGGTTGGCTTGTTGGGGGATGATTCCCTGCTTCCTGTGCAATGGCCAGCTAGGTCATCTTACACAACTTAGAGCTCTCACATATTCAGGCAGCTGCGGCTTAATTCTTCATTTGCCCTTGGGAGGAAAATGGAGCGAAATGCAAACAGCAGGGAGTGTTTGGCCAAGCACACACCACCCCATCTATCTCTAAGCAGACCGCCCCTCTCCCACATGCTTGCCACTCACCACAAAGACACAATCATTTCCTTCTACCTTCCCTGTCTGAGTCCCTTCCTCCATCCCCTAGGGTGTATTGGTCCAGTCTCGGTTCAGTGCAGATATAATCCTTTAACGCCACTAAATGATCCAGAGGTTGAGTGCTCCTCCTGGATGCCAATGGCACATGCTGGGTTCACACCTGCTGAAGGAGGTTAAGATAAATGCCAGCGGCCACTCAGGCATCTGGCCCTGCATTAATATTTAACAGCCTGACTCTCATCTCCTCTGAACTGAAGGTGTGAAGAAGCCAAACCCCAAAGACATATCACGGCTTAATATGGATTTGTGCAAACCTGGGAAATGGAAGTGTGGTGATAGCAGACAGCAACTGAATAACAGGCTGCATGATAAATATGTGGGTGCCCACACCTACCAAAGTGAAGTTTGATTATGGGGATGAGGAGATCAAACCTGTATGTGTCTCTCAGAGTGATTATTTCAGCACTGTGCAGTTTTACAATTTTAAATACATTGATTCTACTGATAGTTTGACTGGATTTTTAAAAATATAAATGGGTTCATTATGTTGCACATGAAGTCATGATTTTGCTGATATATATATGAGCGTATGAGATATATAAGAGATCATAACAAAGACTATTATAATGGAGAGGACATTCTTCTGGGCTCCTGGCTCATTACACTGTACCTGCACCCTGTGAGGGGGCAGGGTCAAGAACCCAGTTGGCCGAATGTCACCCTGTAGGGGAATCGTAGACTGAAACCATCCGGCGCTCAGGGAAGGAAAAAAAAGAGAAGAGGGAAAAAAAAACATGAAAAAGATCGAGGTACAGTAACAACGTGATGAGGTGAATGAAAGTAATAGTTTAATGCATCATAGTTGTTGGAGCACAGTGTTAGCTTACTAGCATACATTAGTGTTGCTATACCTTAAATTAATCAGGGACATTTTGGAAAGTTAGACCTGTTCAGGTGTTATTTTATAGGTGATTTTCCTACTTGCATGTCAGTTAAAATGCTACTAGTTTTTCACCCCCTTTATAAGTAGCAGTGTGGTTGTGTTGTGTCAGTTTATTATTTATTTATTATTGTTTATTTGTACATTTACATCAGTGTTAAATTGCACTAAAAGTGCCAACAATTATTTTAACGCTCACAGGCTTTGAATACAGTCCGTCAAACTATGGGTGACAAGAGAGGCGGGATGTTGTTTATTACTGACTTGGTTTTATTGTTCAGTTCATGCTGAGGGGGTGGGAATTTGTCAGGTTTGTTCACACCAGCACATTTCCAACCTAAATTGACTTTGATTAATTTATTGATTTTTTTGGGGACATTGCAGTGCAGTGAGTAAACTGCAGCAGTGTCACAATCCTGTCCGACCAATGTCACAGAAAGATGTACTTTATTAATCCCTGAATGGAAATTGTAGTGTTTCAGCAGCAGTATAGAAATAATCAGGGTGTCAGGGCGAAGGAATTTGCATCTGGATGGCAAATCCGCATAAGCTATATGCTCAGCAGACAAGGAAGAGCTGACCAAGTACTGTCTTTTTGTCTTTTCTTTTTTAGTGAAGCGCCACCTATTGGCCTGGAGTATGAACACCAGAAGGATATGAAGTTGGTGTGAGCGATTGTCCAGGATCGTGAGCAGTTTTTCTACGATTCTTCTCTCCACAACCACCTCCAGGGGCTCCAGATCTGCCCCCTGCACAGAGCCAGTTTTCCTGATGAGTCACTAACTTACCACTGTCCCCAGTATCATTAAGATGCAGACACAAAAAGGGCAAAAGAAGATTGACAGATTTAGAAAAAGGAAATCCTGGAAAATAAGATGAAAGCTGATTTTTTTTTTTTTGTAACATTTTTCATTTTTGTAACAAACATTAATGCCCAGGCATTGGTAAATTGCTTTTACAGTTGTTTTGAATAAGTTAATGTTAATGTAAGTTGAGATTTATAAGAAATATTTTAAAAGGAATATTGCTGTTAAAAAACACCTAATTCTTTGTAAGTGTTTGCAAGCGGGATTTGCAAATGGGATTACATTTTTTAAATTAAAATATACACAATTTTGAATTCATTATTGAATTTTGCACATAACAATGTGATTAACTGCAGAAAACCACACGATTAATTGCAATTAAAATTTTTAATTGTTGCCCAGCAAACTTGTTTTATTATTTTATATTTTGTGCATCTCCAGATTTTTACATTAATTTTATGTAACTTATTTTCATCTCCACAAATATTTATTACAATTACGCAATTGTTTACTTTATATTGTTTTATTTTCTATTTTTATATTCTATGTATCACTTTTTTCAACCACATTTTTTACCTCAAAAATTATATAAAATGAAATAAAACACACATTGAGTGAGTGAGTGAGTGAGTGAGTGGGTGTATGGAAGTTGATTATGAAATTGACTGCTGCAATGCAAGGGGGCGCCACCTAAAATCTTGTCTTGGGCACCACATTAGAGGCGGCTGACTAAGTCGCTCTACATAATTGTCAGTAAAGTTGAAAATGATTTTGACCTCTCTAACAGGGTTAAATGTTTCACGTTTTAGGATTTCTGAGAAACCTCCCCAGCAGGTCAGGTTCTCTTGACCTGTCAAGTTAGACCTTGTTAAGTTATGATGCCAGCTTAACAGTGGAAAGTGTTTTATGCAAACCCTTCTAAAATGTGCGGCTGGCGCTGATATTTTTATATCTATATATATATATATATTTTTGGAATTATGACATTATGATGAATTCATTTTCATGACTCTAAAGAATATACAGGTTTAATGTCTGCCTGAAATTTGCTTTCAATATTTGCAGTGGAAATACATCTTGTTT
>NW_027614173.1:0-5000 GCF_965212315.1 Lampetra planeri
GTGGTGAGTGGTGGTGGTGAGTGGTGGTGAGTGGTGGTGGTGAGTGGTGGTGGTGAGTGGTGGTGAGTGGTGGTGGTGAGTGGTGGTGGTGAGTGGGTGGTGGTGAGTGGTGGTGGTGAGTGGTGGTGAGTGTGAGTGGTGGTGAGTGGTGAGTGGTGGTGAGTGGTGGTGGTGAGTGGTGTGGTGAGTGGTGGTGAGTGGTGGTGGTGAGTGGTGGTGGTGAGTGGTGGTGGTGAGTGGTGGGGGTGGTGGAGTGGTGGTGGTGAGTGGTGGTGGTGGTGTGGTGGGTGGTGAGTGGTGGTGGTGAGTGGTGGTGGTGAGTGGTGGTGGTGGTGGTGGTGAGTGAGTGGTGGTGAGTGTGGTGGAGTGGGTGGTGGAGTGGTGGTGGTGGGAGTGGTGGTGGTGAGTGGTGGTGAGTGGGGTGGTGAGTGGTGGGTGGGAGGTGGTGGGTGAGTGGTGGTGGGGTGGTGAGTGGTGGTGGAGGTGGTGGGTGGTGGTGGTGA
Source organism: Lampetra planeri (assembly GCF_965212315.1). Classification (NCBI taxonomy): domain Eukaryota; kingdom Metazoa; phylum Chordata; class Hyperoartia; order Petromyzontiformes; family Petromyzontidae; genus Lampetra; species Lampetra planeri. Next base: position 504 of record NW_027614173.1, read on the forward strand.
GTGGGGTGGTGGTGGTGGTGGTGGTGGTGGTGGTGAGTGGTGGGGTGGGTGGTGGTGGTGAGTGGTGGTGGTGGTGGTGTGGGGTGGTGGTGAGTGGTGGTGGTGGGGTGGATGGGGGTGGGGTGGTGGTGGTGGTGGTGGGGAGTGGTGGTGGTGGGGTGGTGGTGGTGGTGGTGGTGGTGGTGGGTGGTGTTGGGGTGGGGAGGTGGTGGTGGTGGTGGTGGAGGTGGTGGTGGTGAGTGGGGGGTGGTGGTGGTGGGAGTGGTGGTGGTGGTGGTGTGGTGGTGGTGGTGGGTGGTGGTGGTGGTGGGTGGTGGTGGGTGGTGGTGGTGGGTGGTGGGGTGGGGTGGTGTGGGGGTGTGGGGTGGGTGGTGGGGTGGTGGTGGGTGGGGTGGTGGTGGGGGGGTGGTGGTGGGGTGGTGGTGGGGGTGGTGGTGGTGGGGGTGGGGTGGGGTGTGGTGGGTGGTGGGGTGGGGGTGGTGGTGGTGGTGGTGGGGGGTGGTGGGTGAGTGGTGGGGTGAGTGGTGGGGTGGTGGGTGGTGGTGGTGGGGTGGTGGTGGTGTGGGTGGTGGGGAGGGTGGTGGTGGTGGTGTGGTGGGGGGTGAGGGGTGGTGGGTGGTGGTGGGGTGGGGGTGGTGGTGGTGGTGGGGGGGTGGGGTTGGTGGTGGTGGTGGGTGGGTGGTGGGGTGGTGGTGGTGGTGGTGGTGGGGTGGGTGGTGGTGTGAGTGGTGGTGGTGGTGGTGGTGGGTGGAGGTGGTGGGTGGTGGTGGTGGTGGTGGTGAGTGGTGGTGGTGGTGAGTGGTGGTGGTGGTGGTGGTGGTGAGTGGGTGGTGGTGGTGGTGGTGGGTGGTGGTGATTGGTGGTGGTGAGTGAGTGGTGGAGGTGAGTGGTGGTGGTGAGTGGAGGTGGTGAGTGGTGGTCGGTGAGCTGTGACACACAGCGACTGCGTGGGCGGATCGAGGGGGCCCGCGATCACAAATCGCTATTTAATTCGATCAAAAAAGTGTCACCTGCAGCGCCCACACACACACCTACACACACACCTACACACACACACACCTACCCACCCACACCCCCCACACACACCTACACACACACACCACCTACACACCACACCCCACACACACACCCCCTACACACACACCCACCTACACACACACACACCTACCCACCACACCCCCCCCACACACACCTACCACACACACACACCACACACACACACACCTACACACACACACACCTACACACACACACCTACACACACACACCCTACACACACACACACCTACACACACACCCCTACACACCACACACCCACACACACACACCTACACACACCCACCACACACACACACACCTACACACACACACACACCACACACACACACACCCTACACACACCACACCTACACACACACACCTACACACACACACACCACACACCACACACCCCACACACACACCTACCACACACACCTACACACACACACACCTACACACACACACACCTACACACACACACACCTACACACCACACCTACCACACCACCCTACACACACACACACCACACCACACCTACACACACACCTACACACACCACACCTACACACACACACACCTACCACACACACCTACACACACACCACCACCACACACCACCACACCACACACACCTACACACACACACACCTACACACACACACACCTACACACACCACACCTACACACCACACACACCTACACACCCACACACCACCACACACACCTACACACACACACACCTACACACACACACCCCTACACACACACACACCTACACACACACACACCTACACCACACACACACCTACACACACACCTACACACACCACACCTACACACACACACCACCCACACCCACACACACCTACACACACACACACCTACACACACACACACCTACACACACCCACACCCCCACACCCCACACACCACACACACACACACCTACACACACACACACCTACACACACACACACCTACACACCCACACCCTACACACACCACACCTACACACACACACACCACACACCACACACCCCTACACACACACACACCTACACACCCACACACCACACACACCCCCACACCTACACACACACCACACCTACACACACCACACCTACACACAACACACCTACACACACACACACCTACACACACACACACCTACACACACCCACACCTACACACACACACACCTACACACACACACACCTACACACACACACACCTACACCACACACACCTACACACACACACACCTACACACCCACACCACCCCTACACACCCCACCCTACCCACACACACCTACACACACACACACCTACACACACACACACCTACACACACACACCTACACACACACCACCACACACACCACACCTACACACACACACACTACACACACACCACACCTACACACACACCACACACCCTACACACACCACACCTACACACACACACCCTACACACACACACACCTACACACACACACCTACACACACCACACACACCCACCACACCTACACACACACACACCTACACACACACACACCCCACACACCACCACACACACACACACACACCCACACACACCTACACACACACACACCTACACACACCACACCTACACACACACACACCTACACACACACACACCTACACACACACACCTACACACCACACACCTACACACACACACACCTACACACACACACCTACACACACACACCTACACACACACACCTACACACACACACCCCACACACACACCTACACACACACCTACACACACACACACCTACCACACACACACACCCACACACACACACACCTACACACACACACACCTACACACACACACACCTACACACACACACACCTACACACACACACACCTACACACACACACACCTACACACACACACACCTACACACACACACACCTACACACACACACACCTACACACACACACACCTACACACACACACCACCTACACACACACACACCTACACACACACACACCTACACACACACACACCTACACACACACACACCTACACACACACACACCTACACACACACCTACACACACACACACCTACACACACACACACCTACACACACACACACCTACACACACACACACCTACACACACACACACCTACACACACACACACCTACACACACACACACCTACACACACACACACCTACACACACACACACCTACACACACACACACCTACACACACACACACCTACACACACACACACCTACACACACACACACCTACACACACACACACCTACACACACCACCACACCTACACACACACACACCTCTCTTGCCATCGTTGGGGGGGAAAAAAAAAATCGGTGATCCAATCTCCGACCCCCAGATTTGCTGAGCGTTTCTGTGAAGTCGTGGGGGGAGGGGAAGTTCCTCGACATGGAAAACATCTTGGGACAAAGTGGGGATGACCCCCCTTTACCGTCAGCGCCACCAAAACTTGTACCATCCGACACTCCACCCCCCACAACTTCCAATCGGTGATGGGGCAGTTGTGGAGAGAGTGGAGAGTTTCCCACTTACCTGGGCAGTGTGCTCATGACCGGCTCCGGTTTGACAGCAGAGGTCTCGCTCCGAATCAGTCGAGCGGCAATATCTTTTCATCGGTTGCGTAACGCTGCTGTGTGGAAGCTACCTGGTCTGTCGCTCCGCACGAAGCTTCGGGTCTTCTCGGCCACGGTCATTCCCTCCCCTTCTCTACGCTTGCGAAACGTGGACCCCACTAATGGAGCATCTTCGCCGGTTGGAAACACTCAGGCTGGCCTGCCTACGATCCATCCTGGGTTTAACCAGCAGGCTGGATTGTGTGAGGAGCTCACAAGTCCTTGAAAGATCTGGGCAAAGTCCCATCAGTGAGCTCCTCCGCAGGCAAGGCTGCGTTGGCTGGGTCATGTAGCCCGCATGCCCAGCCACCGCATGCCCAAACAGCTTTTGTTCGGCCGGATCGAGGGGGCTAAACGGGCGCGGCACGGGCTAGAGAAGAGATGGAGTGACGTGGTACAGGAGGACGTGGAGCTGAGTGGACTTGCCGATGACTGGTACCAGCGGTGTCAAGATCGGCCTCAGTGGAGGAGGCTCGTGAAGGACGCTACTGGGCAGTTGGAGGCAGTCGCCCTCCAACAACAACGGAGGGCGGAGGAGCGACGCTCACAACAACGAGCGGAGCGCCGGGTGGCTAAAGCACAGCAAGTTGGCACAGTAGGGGGCACAGGTGGTGCATCAGCCAGTCATCTCGGTCATCTCAGTCAGTCGACCCGTGGCACCTGCTGGGTCTGCCCCGTGACCTCCTGCCAGCGGGCGTTCGACACTTCACGTGGCAGCCTCAAGGTGCACTTGGCCTGGCACAAGCGTCGTGGTGACGTCACCGCCACGTTCATTA
>NW_027614173.1:7500-20000 GCF_965212315.1 Lampetra planeri
TTGTAATGATGGTGGTGGTTGTGATGATTGTGATGATGGTGATGATTGTAATGATGGTGGTGGTGGTGATGGTGGTGGTGATGATGATGGTGGTGGTGGTGGTGGTAATGATGGTGGTGGTGGTGGTGGTGATGATGATGATGATGATGATGGTGGTGGTGGTGATGATGGTGGTGGTGGTGGTGATGATGGTGGTGGTGGTGGTGATGATGATGGTGGTGGTGGTGGTGGTGGTGATTGGTGGTGGTGGTGGTGGTGATGATGATGGTGGTGATGGTGATGGTGGTGGTGGTGATGATGATGGTGGTGGTGGTGGTGGTGGTGATGATGATGATGGTGGTGGTGGTGGTGGTGATGATGATGGTGGTGGTGGTGGTGGTGATGATGATGGTGGTGGTGGTGGTTGTGATGATGGTGATGATGGTGGTTGTGATGATGATGATGGTGGTAGTTGTGGTGATGATGATGGTGGTGGTGGTGGTGGTTGTGATGATGGTGATGATGGTGGTTGTGATGATGATGTTGATGGTGGTAGTGGTGGTGATGATGATGGTGGTGGTGGCGGTGGTTGTGGTGGTGATGATGATGATGGTGATGATTGTAATGATGGTGGTGGTTGTGATGATTGTGGTGATGATGGTGATGATTGTAATGATGGTGGTGGTTGTGAAGATTGTGATGGTGGTGGTGGTTGTGATGATGATGATGATGGTGGTGGTGGTGGTGGCGGTGTGTGTGTCACTGTGTGTGGGTCACCGTGTGTGTCACTGTGTGTGTGTATGTCACTGTGTGTGTGTGTCACTGTGTGTGTGTCACTGTGTGTGTCACCATGTGTGTGTATGTGTCACCATGTGTGTGTGTGTATGTCACTGTGTGTGTCACTGTGTGTGTGTCACTGTGTGTGTGTGTGTCACCGTGTGTATGTCACCTTGTGTGTGTATGTCACCTTGTGTGTGTGTGTCACCGTGTATGTGTGTGTCACTGTGTGTCACTGTGTGTGTGTCACCATGTGTGTGTGTATGTCACTGTGTGTGTCACTGTGTGTGTGTCACTGTGTGTGTGTGTGTGTCACTGTGTGTGTCACTGTGTGTGTCACTGTGTGTGTCACTGTGTGTGTCACTGTGTATGTGTCACTGTGTGCGTGTGTGTCACTGTGTGTGTCACTGTGTGTGTGTCACTGTGTGTGTGTCACCGTGTGTATGTCACCGTGTGTGTGTGTGTGTCACTGTTTGTGTCACTGTGTGTGTGTCACTGTGTGTGTCACTGCGTGTGTCACTGTGTGTGTGTCACTGTGTGTGTGTGTGTCACTGTATGTGTCACTGTGTGTGTCACTGTGTGTGTGTGTCACTGTGTGTGTCACTGTGTGTGTCACTGTGTGTGTGTGTGTGTCACTGTGTGTGTCACTGTGTGTGTCACTGTGTGTGTGTGTCACCGTGTGTATGTCACCGTGTGTGTGTGTGTGTCACCGTGTGTATGTCACCGTGTGTGTGTGTGTGTCACTGTGTGTGTGTCACTGTGTGTGTCACTGTTTGTGTCACTGTGTGTATCACTGTGTGTGTGTCACTGTGTGTGTCACTGTGTGTGTGTCACTGTGTGTGTCACTGTGTGTGTCACTGTGTGTGTGTCACTGTGTGTGTGTGTCACCGTGTGTATGTCACCGTGTGTGTGTGTCACTGTTTGTGTCACCGTGTGTGTCACTGTGTGTGTGTCACTGTGTGTGTCACTGTGTATGTGTCACTGTGTGTGTGTGTGTCACTGTGTGTGTCACTGTGTGTGTCACTGTGTGTGTGTGTCACCGTGTGTATGTCACCGTGTGTGTGTGTGTGTGTCACTGTTTGTGTCACTGTGTGTGTCACTGTGTGTTTGTCACTGTGTGTGTCACTGTGTGTGTCACTGTGTGTGTCACTGTGTGTCACTGTGTGTGTGTCACTGTGTGTGTGTCACTGTGTGTGTCACTGTGTGTGTCACTGTGTGTCACTGTGTGTGTCACTGTGTGTATCACTGTGCGTGTGTCACTGTGTGTGTCACTGTGTGTGTCACTGTGTGTGTGTCTGTGTGTGTGTCACTGTGTATCACTGTGCGTGTGTCACTGTGTGTGTCACTGTGTGTGTCACTGTTTGTGTCACTGTGTGTATCACTGTGCGTGTGTCACTGTGTGTGTCACTGTGTGTGTCACTGTGTGTGTGTCTGTGTGTGTCACTGTGTGTGTCACTGTGTGTGTCACTGTGTGTGTGTCTGTGTGTGTCACTGTGTGTAGGTTTGCATTCCAGTACAACCCATCCCTACAGCCGCGTGCCCTCGTCGTGTTTGGCTGCATCAGCAAGCGAGCGACCAGCTCTCACATCCGCCAGATCCTGCACATCCAGAGCAAGGTGCTGACACACACAGACACACAGTGACACACACACAGACAGTGACACACACACAGACACACACACACAGTGACACACACAGTGACACACACACACACACAGTGACACACACACGCACACACACGGTGACACACGCATACACACACGGTGACACACGCACACACACACCTACACACACACACAGACACACACACAGACACACACACACACAGACACAAACAGACACACACACAGACACACACACAGTGACACACACACAGACACACACACACACAGATACACACACACACACAGTGACACACACACGCACACACACGGTGACACACGCATACACACACGGTGACACACGCACACACACACCTACACACACACACAGACACACACACAGACACACACACACACAGACACACACAGACACACACACAGACACACACACAGTGACACACACACAGACACACACACACACAGATACACACACACACACAGACACACAGTGACACACACACACAGTGACACAGACACACACACAGACACACACACACACGGAGAGACACACACGGGGAGACACGCACACACACACACAGACACACACACAGACACACACGCATACACACACGGGGAGACACACGCACACACAGACACAAACAGTGACACACACACACAGACACACACACACAGTGACACACACACACACAGACACGCACACACATGCACACACGCGGACACACACGCACACACGCACGGTGACACACACACGGTGATTCACACACACACGGGGAGACACACGCACACACGGTGACACACACACACGGGGAGACACACGCACACACGGTGACACACACACGGTGATTCACACGCACACACACGGGGAGACACACGCACACACGGTGACACACACACATAAATGGCGAGGCACACGCACACACACGGGGAGGCACACGCACACACGGTGACACACACACACACGGTGACACACACACACACACACGGTGACACGCACACACACGGGGAGACACACACACACATGGTGACATACACACACACGGGGAGGCACACACACACACACGGGGAGGCACACGCACACACACGGGGAGACACACGCACACACGGTGACACACACACACACGGGGAGACACGCACACACACGGTGACATACATGGGGAGAGAAACATGTATACGTGTGTGTGCGTGTAGGTGTGTGTGTGCGTGTGTCACCGTGTGTGTATGCGTGTGTCACCGTGTGTGTGTCACTGTGTGTGTGTCACTGTGTGTGTGTGTGTGTCACTGTGTGTGTCACTGTGTGTGTGTGTATCACTGTGTGTGTCACTGTGTCACTGTGTGTCACTGTGTGTGTGTGTCACTGTGTCACTGTGTGTGTGTATCATTGTGTGTGTCACTGTGTATGTGTGTGTCACTGTGTGTGTCACTGTGTGTGTGTGTATCACTGTGTGTGTGTCACTGTGTCACTGTGTGTCACTGTGTGTCACTGTGTGTGTGTGTCACTGTGTGTGTCACTGTGTGTCACTGCGTGTGTGTGTGTCACTGTGTGTGTGTGTCACTGTGTCACTGTGTGTGTGTGTCACTGTGTGTGTCACTGTGTGTCACTGTGTGTGTGTGTGTCACTGTGTGTGTGTGTCACTGTGTGTGTATCACTGTGTGTGTCACTGTGTATGTGTGTGTCACTGTGTGTCACTGTGTGTGTGTGTCACTGTGTGTGTCACTGTGTGTGTCTGTCACTGTGTGTGTGTCACTGTGCGTGTGTCACTGTGTGTGTGTGTCACTGTATGTCACTGTGTGTCACTGTGTGTGTATGTCACTGTGTGTCACTGTGTGTGTCATTGTGTGTGTCACTGTGTGTGTCACTGTGTGTGTCACTGTGTGTGTGTGTCACTGTGTGTGTCACTGTGTGTGTGTGTGTCACTGTGTGTGTCACTGTGTGTGTCACTGTGTGTGTGTCACTGTGTGTGCCACTGTGTGTGTCACTGTGTGTCACTGTGTGTGTCACTGTGTGTGTCACTGTGTGTGTGTGTCACTGTGTGTGTGTGTCACTGTGTGTGTGTCACTGTGTGTGTCACTGTGTGTGTCACTGTGTGTGTGTGTCACTGTGTGTGTGTGTCACTGTGTGTGTGTCACTGTGTGTCACTGTGTGTCACTGTGTGTGTGTCACTGTGTGTGTGTCACTGTGTGTGTCACTGTGTGTGTATGTCACTGTGTGTGTGTGTGTCACTGTGTGTGTGTCACTGTGTGTCACTGTGTGTCACTGTGTGTCACTGTGTGTGTGTCACTGTGTGTGTGTGTCACTGTGTGTGTATCACTGTGTGTGTCACTGTGTGTGTGTCACTGTGTGTGTCACTGTGTGCAGGGTCTAGAGAGTTCGCTGAAGGGGCCTGACAGCTACAACAGCCTCGTTCTCATCGAGGCCACCGTCATCGCGCTGATGCGGCTACAGCCGCTACTGGCTCGTGTGAGTAGCACACACACACACACCTACACACACCTACACACACACCTACACACACACACACCTACACACACACACACACACACCTACACACACACACCTACACACACACACACCTACACACACACACACACACACCTACACACACCTACACACACACCTACACACACACACACCTACACACACACACACACACACCTACACACACACACCTACACACACACACACCTACACACACACCGTCATCGCGCTGATGCGGCTACAGCCGCTACTGGCTCGTGTGAGTAGCACACACACACACCTACACACACCTACACACACACCTACACACACACACACCTACACACACACACACCTACACACACACCGTCATCGCGCTGATGCGGCTACAGTCGCTACTGGCTCGTGTGAGTAGCACACACACACACACCTACACACACACCTACACACACACCTACACACACACCTACACACACACACACCTACACACACACCTACACACACACACACCTACACACACACACACCTACACACACCTACACACACACACACACCTACACACACACCTACACACACACCTACACACACACACACCTACACACACACACCTACACACACACACCTACACACACACACACCTACACACACACACACCTACACACACACACACCTACACACACACACCTACACACACACACCTACACACACACACCTACACACACACATACACACACACACCTACACACACACACCTACACACACACCTACACACACACCTACACACCTACACACACACACACACATACACACACACACACCTACACACCTACACACACCTACACACCTACACACACACACCTCTACACACACACACCTACACACACACACCTACACACACACACCTACACACACACACACACACCTACACACACACACACACCTACACACACACACACACACCTACACACACACCTACACACACACACCTACACACACACACACCTACACACACACACCTACACACACCTACACACACACACCTACACACACACACACACCTACACACCTACACACACACACACCTACACACACACACACCTACACACACACACACACCGTCATCGCGCTGATGCGGCTGCAGCCGCTACTGGCTCGTGTGAGTAGCACACACACATCTACACACACACACACACACCTACACACACACCTACACACACACACCTACACACACACACCTACACACACACACCTACACACACACACCTACACACACACCTACACACACACACACACACCTACACACACACTTACACACACACACACCTACACACACACACAGACACACACGCACCTACACACACACACCTACACACACACACACACCTACACACACACACCTACATACACCTACACACACACACACACCTACATACACCTACACACACACACACCTACACACACACACCTACACACACACACCTACACACACCCACCTACACACACACACCTACACACACACACACACCTACACACACACCTACACACACACACACACCTACACACACACACCTACACACACACACCTACACACACACACCTACACACACACCTACACACACACACACACCTACACACACACTTACACACACACACACCTACACACACACACAGACACACACGCACCTACACACACACACCTACACACACACACACACCTACACACACACACCTACATACACCTACACACACACACACACCTACATACACCTACACACACACACACCTACACACACACACCTACACACACACACCTACACACACCCACCTACACACACACACCTACACACACACACACACCTACACACACACACACACACCTACACACACACACCTACACACACACCTACACACACACCTACACACACACACACACACCTACACACACACCTACACACACCTACACCTACACACCTACACACACCTACACACACACACACCTACACACACATACACCTACACACACACACCTACACACACACACACACCTACACCTACACACACACACCTACACACACACACATACACCTACACACACACACCTACACACATGGTGGTGGTTGTGATGGTGGTGGTTGTGGTAATGGTGGTTGTGATGGTGGTTGTGATGGTTGTGGTGATGGTTGTGGTGATTGTTGTGGTGATGGTGGTTGTGATGGTGGTGCTTGTGATGGTCATGGTGGTGGTGATGGTTGTGGTGATTGTTGTGGTGATGGTTGTGGTGATTGTTGTGGTGATGGTGATTGTGGTTGTGATGGTGGTTGTGGTTGTGGTGATTGTTGTGGTGATGGTGGTTGTGGTTGTGATGGTGGTGGTTGTGGTGGTGGTGGTGGTGGTGGTGATGGTCATGGTGGTGGTGGTGATGGTCATGGTGGTGGTGATGGTCATGGTGATGGTGGTGGTGGTGATGGTGGTGGTGGTGATGGTGGTTGTGGTTGTGATGGTGGTGGTGATGATTGTGGTGATGGTCGTTGTGATGCTGGTGATTGTTGTGGTGGTGATGGTGATGGTGGTCATGGTGATGGTTGTGGTAATGGTTGTGGTGATTGTTGTGGTGATGGTGATGGTGATGGTGGTCATGGTGGTGGTGGTGGTTGTGGTGACCCCAGGACTCGCCGATGCACCGGGCGCTGTTCTGGGTGGCGGTGGCGGTTCTTCAGCTAGATGAAGCCTCCCTCTACTCAGCGGGGACAGGCCTCTTAGAGCAGAACCTGCACACACTAGACTCGTTCTGTGTGTTCAACCACAGGGTGACTCACTCACTCACTCAGTCACTCACTCACTCAGTCACTCGCTCGCTCGCTCAGTCACTCGCTCAGTCACTCACTCAGTCACTCACTCACTCAGTCACAGACTCTACTCAGCGGGGACAGGCCTCTTAGAGCAGAACCTGCACACACTAGACTCGTTCTGTGTGTTCAACCACAGGGTGAGTCACTCACTCACTCAGTCACTCACTCACTCACTCAGTCACTCGCTCGCTCGCTCAGTCACTCGCTCAGTCACTCACTCAGTCACTCACTCACTCAGTCACAGACTCTACTCAGCGGGGACAGGCCTCTTAGAGCAGAACCTGCACACACTAGACTCGTTCTGTGTGTTCAACCACAGGGTGACTCACTCACTCACTCAGTCACTCACTCACTCAGTCACTCGCTCGCTCGCTCAGTCACTCGCTCAGTCACTCACTCAGTCACTCACTCACTCAGTCACAGACTCTACTCAGCGGGGACAGGCCTCTTAGAGCAGAACCTGCACACACTAGACTCGTTCTGTGTGTTCAACCACAGGGTGAGTCACTCACTCACTCAGTCACTCACTCACTCACTCAGTCACTCGCTCGCTCGCTCAGTCACTCGCTCAGTCACTCACTCAGTCACTCACTCACTCAGTCACAGAATCTACTCAGCAGGAACAGGCCTCTTAGAGCAGAACCTGCACACACTAGACTCGTTCTGTGTGTTCAACCACAGGGTGACTCACTCACTCAGTCACTCACTCACTCACTCAGTCACTCACTCACTCAGTCACTCGGTCGCTCGCTCAGTCACTCGCTCGCTCGCTCACTCAGTCACTCAGTCACTCGCTCAGTCACTCAGTCACAGACTCTACTCAGCGGGGACAGGCCTCTTAGAGCAGAACCTGCACACACTAGACTCGTTCTGTGTGTTCAACCACAGGGTGAGTCACTCACTCACTCAGTCACTCACTCACTCACTCACTCAGTCACTCGCTCGCTCGCTCAGTCACTCGCTCAGTCACTCACTCAGTCACTCACTCACTCAGTCACAGACTCTACTCAGCAGGAACAGGCCTCTTAGAGCAGAACCTGCACACACTAGACTCGTTCTGTGTGTTCAACCACAGGGTGACTCACTCACTCAGTCACTCACTCACTCAGTCACTCACTCACTCAGTCACTCGGTCGCTCGCTCAGTCACTCGCTCGCTCGCTCACTCAGTCACTCAGTCACTCACTCAGTCACTCAGTCACTCACTCAGTCACTCAGTCACAGACTCTACTCAGCGGGGACAGGCCTCTTAGAGCAGAACCTGCACACACTAGACTCGTTCTGTGTGTTCAACCACAGGGTGAGTCACTCACTCAGTCACTCAGTCACTCACTCACTCACTCAGTCACTCGCTCGCTCGCTCACTCAGTCACTCACTCAGTCACTCAGTCACTCACTCACTCAGTCACTCACTCATTCACTCAGTCACTCACTCACTCAGTCACTCACTCACTCACTCAGTCACAGACTCTACTCAGCGGGGACAGGCCTCTTAGAGCAGAACCTGCACACACTAGACTCGTTCTGTGTGTTCAACCACAGGGTGAGTCACTCACTCACTCAGTCACTCACTCAGTCACTCACTCAGTCACTCAGTCACTCACTCACTCAGTCACAGACTCTACTCAGCGGGGACAGGCCTCTTAGAGCAGAACCTGCACACACTAGACTCGTTCTGTGTGTTCAACCACAGGGTGAGTCACTCACTCACTCAGTCACTCACTCAGTCACTCACTCACTCAGTCACTCACTCATTCACTCAGTCACTCACTCACTCACTCAGTCACTCACTCACTCACTCAGTCACAGACTCTACTCAGTGGGGACAGGCCTCTTAGAGCAGAACCTGCACACACTAGACTCGTTCTGTGTGTTCAACCACAGGGTGACTCACTCACTCAGTCACTCACTCACTCACTCAGTCACTCACTCACTCAGTCACTCGGTCGCTCGCTCAGTCACTCGCTCGCTCGCTCACTCAGTCACTCAGTCACTCACTCAGTCACTCAGTCACTCACTCAGTCACTCAGTCACTCACTCACTCACTCAGTCACTCGCTCGCTCGCTCACTCAGTCACTCACTCATTCACTCAGTCACTCACTCACTCAGTCACTCACTCACTCACTCAGTCACAGACTCTACTCAGCGGGGACAGACCTCTTAGAGCAGAACCTGCACACACTAGACTCGTTCTGTGTGTTCAACCACAGGGTGAGTCACTCACTCAGTCACTCGCTCACTCACTCAGTCACTCAGTCACTCACTCACTCAGTCACAGACTCTACTCAGCGGGGACAGGCCTCTTAGAGCAGAACCTGCACACACTAGACTCGTTCTGTGTGTTCAACCACAGGGTGAGTCACTCACTCAGTCACTCGCTCACTCAGTCACTCACTCACTCAGTCACTCAGTCACTCACTCACTCAGTCACAGACTCTACTCAGCAGGAACAGGCCTCTTAGAGCAGAACCTGCACACACTAGACTCGTTCTGTGTGTTCAACCACAGGGTGACTCACTCACTCAGTCACTCACTCACTCACTCAGTCACTCACTCACTCAGTCACTCGGTCGCTCGCTCAGTCACTCGCTCGCTCGCTCAGTCACTCGCTCGCTCACTCACTCAGTCACTCACTCACTCAGTCACAGACTCTACTCAGCAGGGACAGGCCTCTTAGAGCAGAACCTGCACACACTAGACTCGTTCTGTGTGTTCAACCACAGGGTGAGTCACTCACTCAGTCACTCACTCACTCAGTCACTCAGTCACTCAGTCACTCACTCACTCGGTCACTCAGTCACTCACTCACTCACTCAGTCACAGACTCTACTCAGCGGGGACAGGCCTCTTAGAGCAGAACCTGCACACACTAGACTCGTTCTGTGTGTTCAACCACAGGGTGAGTCACTCACTCACTCAGTCACTCACTCAGTCACTCACTCACTCACTCAGTCACTCACTCACTCACTCAGTCACTCACTCAGTCACTCACTCACTCAGTCACTCACTCACTCACTCAGTCACAGACTCTACTCAGCGGGGACAGGCCTCTTAGAGCAGAACCTGCACACACTAGACTCGTTCTGTGTGTTCAACCACAGGGTGAGTCACTCACTCAGTCACTCACTCACTCACTCAGTCACTCAGTCACTCACTCAGTCACTCACTCACTCGCTCACTCAGTCACTCACTCACTCACTCAGTCACAGACTCTACTCAGCGGGGACAGGCCTCTTAGAGCAGAACCTGCACACACTAGACTCGTTCTGTGTGTTCAACCACAGGGTGAGTCACTCACTCAGTCACTCACTCACTCACTCAGTCACTCAGTCACTCACTCACTCAGTCACTCAGTCACTCACTCAGTCACTCGCTCGCTCGCTCACTCAGTCACTCACTCACTCACTCAGTCACTCACTCACTCACTCAGTCACTCACTCACTCATTCACTCACTCACTCAGTCACTCACTCACTCACTCAGTCACTCACTCACTCACTCACCCACTCACTCAGTCACTCGCTCGCTTGCTCACTCACTCACTCACCCACTCACTCACTCAGTCACTCACTCACTCACTCAGTCACTCACTCAGTCACTCACTCAGTCACTCGCTCGCTCACTCACTCAGTCACTCACTCACTCAGTCACAGACTCTACTCAGCGGGGACAGGCCTCTTAGAGCAGAACCTGCACACACTAGACTCGTTCTGTGTGTTCAACCACAGGGTGAGTCACTCACTCAGTCACTCACTCACTCACTCACTCAGTCACTCAGTCACTCACTCACTCGGTCACTCAGTCACTCACTCACTCACTCAGTCACTCACTCACTCACTCAGTCACTCACTCACTCACTCAGTCACTCGCTCGCTCACTCAGTCACTCACTCACTCACTCAGTCACTCACTCACTCACTCAGTCACTCGCTCGCTCGCTCACTCAGTCACTCACTCACTCACTCAGTCACTCACTCACTCACTCAGTCACTCACTCACTCACTCAGTCACTCACTCACTCACTCACTCAGTCACTCGCTCGCTCGCTCACTCAGTCACTCGCTCGCTCGCTCACTCAGTCACTCAGTCACTCACTCACTCAGTCACTCACTCACTCAGTCACTCACTCACTCAGTCACTCACTCACTCACTCACTCACTCAGTCACTCACTCACTCAGTCACTCACTCAGTCACTCACTCACTCACTCAGTCACTCGCTCGCTCACTCACTCAGTCACTCACTCACTCAGTCACTCACTCACTCAGTCACTCACTCACTCAGTCACTCAGTCAGTCACTCAGTCACTCAGTCACTCAATCACTCAGTCACTCAGTCACTCTGTCAGTCACTCAGTCACTCACTCACTCAGTCACTCAGTCACTCACTCACTCACTCACTCACTCACTCACTCACTCACTCACTCACTCACTCAGTCACTCACTCACTCAGTCACTCAGTCACTCACTCAGTCACTCAGTCACTCACTCAGTCACTCAGTCACTCAGTCACTCACTCAGTCACTCAGTCACTCACTCAGTCACTCAGTCACTCACTCACTCAGTCACTCACTCACTCAGTCACTCACTCACTCACTCACTCACCCACTCACTCACTCACTCAGTGACTCACTCACTGACTCAGTTACTCACCCACTCACTCACCAAGTCCCTCACCCTACAGAGCCCCGAGGATGTGTTTATGGAGACAAGCTTGCCTCTGGACTGGCACTGCAAGCAGATGGACCACTGAGCCACTCACTCACTCAGTCACTCACTCACTCAATCAGTCACTCACTCAGTCACTCAATCACTCAGTCAC
>NW_027614173.1:25000-29262 GCF_965212315.1 Lampetra planeri
CCGGTCAGACTCACCCACCAACTCACCCACCAACTCACTCACCAACTCACCAACTCACTCACCAACTCATCAACTCACTCACCAACTCACTCACCAACTCACTCACCAACTCACTCACCAACTCACTCACCAACTCACTCACCACCTCGCCGGTGAGTCTCACTCACTCACCAACTCACTCACCAACTCACTCACCAACTCACCAACTCACTCACTCAGTCACTCAGCCACTCACTCAGTCACTCACTCACTCAGTCACTCACTCACTCAATCACTCACTCAGTCACTCAGTCACTCACTCAGTCAGTCACTCAGTCACTCACTCACCAACTCACCAACTCACTCACTCAGTCACTCAGCCACTCACTCAGTCACTCACTCACTCAGTCACTCACTCATTCAATCACTCACTCAGTCACTCAGTCACTCACTCAGTCAGTCACTCAGTCACTCACTCACCACTCACCAACTCACTCACTCACCACTCACTCACCAACTCACTCACTCACTCACCAACTTACCAACTCACTCAGTCACTCAGTCACTCACTCAGTCACTCACTCACTCAGTCACTCACTCACTCACTCACTCAGTCACTCACTCAGTCACTCACTCACTCAGTCACTCACCCACTCAGTCACTCACTCAGTCACTCAGTCACTCACTCAGTCACTCACTCACTCAGTCACTCACCCACTCAGTCACTCACTCAGTCACTGATGGTGGTGATGGTGGTGATGGTGATGATGATGGTGGTGATGGTGGTGGTGATGGTGATGATGGTGGTGATGGTGGTGGTGATGGTGGTGGTGATGGTGGTGGTGATGGTGGTGGTGATGGTGGTGGTGATGGTGGTGGTGATGGTGGTGGTGATGGTGGTGGTGATGGTGGTGGTGATGGTGATGGTGGTGATGGTGGTGATAGTGATGTTGATGATGATGGTGGTGGTGATGGTGGTGGTGATGGTGGTGGTGATGGTGGTGGTGATGGTGGTGGTGATGGTGGTGGTGATGGTGGTGGTGATGGTGGTGGTGATGGTGGTGGTGATGGTGGTGATAGTGATGTTGATGATGATGGTGGTGGTGATGGTGGTGGTGATGGTGGTGGTGATGGTGGTGGTGATGGTGGTGGTAATGGTGGTGGTGGTGGTGATGGTGGTGGTGATGGTGGTGGTGATGGTGGTGGTGATGGTGGTGGTGATGGTGGTGGTGATGGTGGTGGTGATGGTGGTGGTGATGGTGGTGGTGATGGTGGTGGTGATGGTGGTGGTGATGGTGGTGGTGATGGTGGTGGTGATGGTGGTGGTGATGGTGGTGGTGATGGTGGTGGTGATGGTGGTGATAGTGATGTTGATGATGATGATGGTGGTGATGGTGGTGGTGATGGTGGTGGTGATGGTGGTGGTGATGGTGGTGGTGATGGTGGTGGTGATGGTGGTGATAGTGATGTTGATGATGATGGTGGTGGTGATGGTGGTGGTGATGGTGGTGGTGATGGTGGTGGTAATGGTGGTGGTGGTGATGGTGGTGGTGATGGTGGTGGTGATGGTGGTGGTGATGGTGGTGGTGATGGTGGTGGTGATGGTGGTGGTGATGGTGGTGGTGATGGTGGTGGTGATGGTGGTGGTGATGGTGGTGGTGATGGTGGTGGTGATGGTGGTGGTGATGGTGGTGATAGTGATGTTGATGATGATGGTGGTGGTGATGGTGGTGGTGATGGTGGTGGTGATGGTGGTGGTGATGGTGGTGATAGTGATGTTGATGATGATGGTGGTGATGGTGGTGGTGATGGTGGTGGTGATGGTGGTGGTGATGGTGGTGGTGATGGTGGTGGTGATGGTGGTGGTGATGGTGGTGGTGGTGATGGTGGTGGTGATGGTGGTGGTGATGGTGGTGGTAATGGTGGTGGTGGTGGTGGTGATGGTGGTGGTGATGGTGGTGGTGGTGATGGTGGTGATAGTGATGTTGATGATGATGATGGTGGTGATGGTGGTGGTGATGGTGGTGGTGATGGTGGTGGTGATGGTGGTGGTGATGGTGGTGGTGATGGTGGTGATAGTGATGTTGATGATGGTGATGTTGTTGTTGTTGTTGTTGATGTTGTTGATGTTGTTAATGTTGATAATGTTGATAATGTTGTTGATGTTGTTGTTATTGATGTTGTTGTTGTTGATAATGTTGATAATGTTGTTAATGTTGATGTTGATGTTGTTAATGTTGATAATGTTGTTGTTATTGATGTTGTTGTTGTTGATAATGTTGTTAATGATGATGTTGATGTTGTTAATGTTGATAATGTTGTTAATGTTGATAATGTTGTTGATGTTGTTGTTGTTGATAATGTTGATGTTGTTGTTGATGTTGTTGATGTTGTTGTTGTTGTTGTTGAGCGTAGCGCTCCTCACCGTCTCCGAGGAGGTGAGGAGTCGCTGTGGTCTCAAGCACCGCAAGTCGCTCGTCGTCATGGAGAACTCCCTGGATACGGTCGCCATGGATACCTTCTCCAGCCCCATCATGGACCCCGTCTCCGGGTGAGTGGGGGGGGGATGTGGGTGCCCTGCCCTGCCCCCCCCCCCCCCCTCGCGCCCGGCAACCGTCACCGTGGCGACCGGAGCAACCCGATTCCCCGTAGCAACCTTGGTGTCCGGTCCCCGTAGCAACCCCGTACCTGGTCACCATAGCAACCCCGGTATCCGGTCCCCATAGCAACCCCGTAATCGGTCTCCATAGCAATCCTGAACCTGGGCCCCATAGCAAACCTGCAACATGGTTCCCATAGCAACCATGCACCCAGTCCCCATAGCAACCATGCACCCGGTCCCCATAGCAACCCTGCACCAGGTCCCCATAGCAACCCTGCACCAGGTCCCAATAGCAATCCTGCATCAGGTCCCCATAGCAACCCTGCACCCGGTTCCCATAGCAATCCTGCATCAGGTCCCCATAGCAACCCTGCACCCGGTTCCCATAGCAACCCTGCACCAGGTCCCCATAGCAACCCTGCATTAGGTCTCCATAGCAACTCTGCACCAGGTTCCCATAGCAATCCTACATCAGGTCCCCATAGCAACCCTGCACCCGGTTCCCATAGCAACCCTGCATCAAGTCCCCATAGCAACCCTGCACCCGGTACCCATAGCAACCCTGCATCAAGTCCCCATAGCAACCATGCACCAGGTCCCAATAGCAATCCTGCATCAGGTCCCCATAGCAACCCTGCACCCGGTTCCCATAGCAATCCTGCATCAGGTCCCCATAGCAACCCTGCACCCGGTTCCCATAGCAACCCTGCACCAGGTCCCCATAGCAACCCTGCATTAGGTCTCCATAGCAACTCTGCACCAGGTTCCCATAGCAATCCTACATCAGGTCCCCATAGCAACCCTGCACCCGGTTCCCATAGCAACCCTGCATCAAGTCCCCATAGCAACCCTGCACCCGGTACCCATAGCAACCCTGCATCAAGTCCCCATAGCAACCCTGCACCCGGTTCCCATAGCAACCCTGCATCACTAAGGGGGGCCGACGTCACCATGGCGACCGTTCCAGGCTAGGTGCAGGAAGAGGAGGTCACGGGACAGACTCACCCACCCACTCACCCAACCACTCACCCACCCACCCACTCACCCAACCACTCACAGACTCACCCACCCACTCACCCAACCACTCACCCACCCACCCACTCACCCAACCACTCACAGACTCACCCACCCACTCACCCAACCACTCACCCACCCACCCACTCACCCAACCACTCACCCACTCACCCACCCACCCACTCACCCACCCAATCACCCAACCACTCACCCACTCACTTACCACTCACCCACCCACCCAACCATTCACCCACACTACCCACCCACTCACCTAACCACCCACCCACCCAACCACTCACCCATCCACTCACCCACCTAATCACCCAACCACTCACCCACTCTACCAATCATCCACCCACCCACCCACTCATCCACCCACTCACTCATGCAACCACTCACCCACCCAATCACCCAACCACTCACCCACCCACTTACCACTCACCCACCCACCCAACCATTCACCACACTACCCACCCACTCACCTAACCACTCACCCACCCACCCACTCACCCACTCACCCACCCACTCACCCAACCCACTCACTCACCCACCCACTCACCCACCCACCCACTCACTCACCCACTCACTCACTCACCCACTCACCCACTCACCCACTCACTCACCCACTCACTCACCCAACCAACCACTCACCCACTCGCTACCACCA